>NW_015163647.1:266085-266669 GCF_001447785.1 Gekko japonicus | reverse complement strand
CGCCCCAGCCCCCCCCCCGCCGCGGACCCACCTGTGCCGCCCTCACCTGTCCCGCCGCCGCCGCCGCCGCCGCCAGGTGCCGCGCCCCCCTCCTCCTCCTCCTCCTCGCTCGGGCTGCCTTTGTCCTCGGAGCCGGTCTGCGCAGCGGCAGAGAACGGGTTAAGGCGGGGGCGCGGGCTCCGCCCCTCTTGCCCTGCGACGGGCGGGGCTCCCAGTCCGGTCCGTACCATCTCCTCCCGGGAGGGGAGGGCGACGTGCGAAGGGCTCCGGCGGCCCGGCTCTTCCAAGGGAGGTTGGGCGACTCCATGAAAGGGGGCCCCCACCCGTTTCTTCTCCCCCGGCTCTGTCAATGGTCCCTTCCTCAGGAAGGGCGGAAGGCCGGGGAGAGGCGAAGGGAGGGCCAGGGCTTGGGACGAACCATTGTAGCCAGCGGGGGGGGGGGAGAGGGGACGGGACGGGGCGGGCGGTTGCACGCGTGACGGCGAAGAAGCGCTGCATCTCAGTGTCCCGCCCACCCACAGCGGGAGAGTCGGGGCTGGGGGGGGTGGTCGTGCGTGCAGCGGTGCTCCGAGGGCCGGGCCGGG
>NW_015163647.1:254712-266041 GCF_001447785.1 Gekko japonicus | reverse complement strand
GGGGGGGGGCTTTTTTTTCCCTTTATTGGCGCGGGCGCGGCTCCCTCCGCCGCGAGGCCCAGCCTGTGGGTGTCCGGGGCTGCGGCGAGGGTCCCTGCCGGCCGGCAGGCCGCCCTCTCGTCTCCCTCCTCCGGGCCGGCCGGTCAGTTGTGGCTGGCGATGTGTTGCAGGAAGGGCTGCAGCGCCGGGCGGGGGCCGTGCCAGCTGTGGTGCCCGGGGGGCAGCGGGGCTCCGGACGGCTCGGCGTACACCTCCGGGGGCGCTCGCTGCCAGAGAGGGAGAGAGAGAGAGACGCGTTACCCTCCCTGCCGGCACCCCTGGAGACGCCAGCCTGCCCAGACGGCCTCTGTCCCGGGGGCGCCCCTGGCCAAGCCCGTCGGAGGAGCTCTGAGGGAACAGAGCCTGGATCGAGTCTCCTCCGCCCAAGAGGGGGGGTGGGGGGCAGCCACCGCCCCCCCCCGCCGCCGCCGCCGCGGTGTTTGTGCTGTGGACAAGAGCCCTGCTGGGTCAGACCAGGGAGGGTCCCAAGCAGTCCCTCTGGAGGGCCGACAGCAGGGCAGAGAGGCCGAGGCCTTCCCCCAATCTTGCTCCCTGGCTCTGGGATCCAGAGCTTGACTGTTTCTTCTGAACATGGAGGCTCCTCTTCGTCGCCATACCTAGTAGCCACTGTGATTTCTTCTGCATGCCCCCTCCCCAAAAGAGTCCACTCACACACACACGCCCCAGCGGCTTGCTCAGAACAGGGCTGCTGCCCTGCCACCACCTCCCTCCATCACAAGGCAAGCCTGGCTGGTCTTGGTCCAGGTCCAGAGCCCTTCCACTGCCGGTTGGCTGCTTGGTACAGTTGCCCTCCAACAGGGCAGTTAAAAACTGGAGGGAGGGAAGGAGGCCGTGGCATCTCTTGGGCTGCCTGCTGAGGCCCGGCAACTGGACAGCCCTTGAGGCTCCCAGCAGCAGCAGCTGGTTAGTCAAGCCAGTGGGGGGGGGGGAGTCCTTCCCTCTGTGTATTCGCTGCCCCAGGCATGGCTTCTGGGACCTCTTGTCTCCTCCTGCCTAGGGAAGAGGGCCAGGCACACGCTCCAGCTTTGCAGTATCCCTCCTGCACGAACAGCCGGAAATGCAGGTGACATGCTGAGTGGAGGCAGACCAAACGTGGGTCTGGTGGCCGGTGTTCCCTCTAAGATGAGTGAGTGTGAGGCTAGCTCACAGTTCTTTAGCCTCCGGCTCACACATTTTTGTCTTCACTCAGGAAGGGATGGCTCCAGAGCAAACCAATTGATGCAGTAGCCAAATCACTGGCTCACAACTTTAATGCTGGTAGCTCACAAAGTAGAACTTTTGCTCACAAGAAGACTCCACAGCTTGGAGGGAGCATTGCTAGTGGCGTCTAGACTCTTGGGGAAAGG
Organism: Gekko japonicus; assembly: GCF_001447785.1. Lineage (NCBI taxonomy): Eukaryota > Metazoa > Chordata > Lepidosauria > Squamata > Gekkonidae > Gekko > Gekko japonicus. The sequence continues at coordinate 264,635 of NW_015163647.1, read as the reverse complement.
ATCCGTGCTGTCTTGGCTCTTTCTTTGCGGCTGCCCTGGCACGGTTAAATGGCACAGCTACCTCGTGCCGCTGCCCCCAGCCAGGGCAGCAACTTCAGAACCTGCCACTAGGACTTCCCCGCCCCGCTTCCTGTTTTTAATTTGTCAGCCTAATCTGAGTCGAAGTCTCCTCACAGGAGCAGGAAAGATTCTGCTTTTCAGTCCTGAGTATTTTGCGGTCTCCTGCAGAACCGACCCAAACGCCAGCTCGTTTCTGCATAAGCTAAAAATGCCTTTTCTGTGGGATCTCTTCCTGCCAACCCAGCTCTTCGTTTCTGAGCTTTTGACTCAGCTGCCTAAATGCATGTGCCCAGATTTAACATCAATGATCAATAAATTTAATTAGACACATAAAGTGGAACAAATTTCCCAAAAACAGGTAGAAGTAGAACAATTTTTCAATAACAGGTAGAAATTCAGTGGCAAAGTTTGAAACAAGTAGAAATTCACAGGTGGAGTTTTGCCACACAAATTCTGTGAATTCAAGGAAGTCCTTAATCTGAAAGGATGTCGTCGTGTTTTGCCAGCTGACTCGAGGGATCCCCAGTTCTAAATCCATTTCAGTAATTTCCCCCCAAGAATTATGCTGGATTTAGGCATCCATAAAGCATATTCAAATGCAGCAATCTTTAGTGATTCCTTCATAAGTACATTTGAATATGCTTTATGGATGTCCGTCGAGTCAGCTGGCAAAACACGACTCCATCCTTTCAGATTAAGGACTTTCTTGAATTCACATAAATTGTGTGGCAAAACTCCGCCTGTCAATTTCTACTTGTTTCAAACTTGACCAGTGAATTTCTACCTGTTTTTGAAAAAAAATTTCTACTTCTACGTGTTTTTGGGAAAAGATTTTTACTTTATATGTCTAATTAAATGTATTGATCATTGATGTTAAATTTGGGCACATGCATTTTTTTCTTGTTTTGATATATTGCTGTGCCATTGCCTTTCATCTCGTATCTCTTAGTAACCTCTGGAGCAGACTACTACTATGCCCAGTATCTGAGACTGCCCTGGAAGACTGCACACAACTGCAGCTGGTGCAAAATGCTGCACTCACCCTTTGGCCCGCTGTCCGCGGGTGACATCGTGTTGTGCCTGTCCTAACTCGGTGGCACTGGCTACTTGCAGGTTTCCCAAGCTGTCTTCGGCCTTTGAAGCCCTACAGGGGCTGCGTAGCTGCTTCACTTCCATCTGCATGACCGGGGGGGGGTGTCAATTGGAGAGGCCCTGCTTCAAAGCCCACCTCGCAGGGAGGCTAGACTGGTTTCAAACACCACCAGGGCCACCCCAGCCAGTTTGGTGTAGTGGTTAAGTGCGCTGACTCTAATCTGGGAGAACCGGGTTTGATTCCCCACTCCTCCTCCACTTGCACCTGGCTGGATGACCTTTGGGCAAGCCGTAGTTCTGATAAGGGCTGTTCTTGAAAAAGAGCAGTCTCTGTCAAGAGCTCTCTCAGCCCCGCCTCCCTCCCAGGGTGTCTGTTGTGGGAGGGGAAGGGAAAAGGAGTTTGTAAGCTGCTCTGAGACTCCTTCGAGTAGTGAAGGGTGAGATATAAATCCAATCTCTTCTCTCTTCTGCTTTGGAGCATTGGTATGCCATGCCATGCCCTCCCCTCCCCCTCCCTGAGATGTCAGCCAAGCTGCAGCCAGTGCATGTTTTTCCCAGAGGAGGAGGAGGAGATTGGACTTACACCCCATGGCCCTTCACTACCCAAAAGGAGTCTGAGCGGCTTACAGTCTCCTCTCCCCTCCCCACAACGGACACCCTGTGAGGACACCCTGTGAGAGAGCTCTTTCGAGAACCGTCCTTGAGAGAAGAGCTCCAAGATAACTTGCGACTGACCCAAGGTCACACCAGCAGCTGCAGAGGGAGCCTTTTTGTTTTTTGCGTTGTTTGGGGTTCCTTTCGACGTAACAACTAGATCGAAGTCCCAGAGCACCTTCGAGACGAACAAGATTTTGTGGGTGGGGAGCTTTCGGAAGTCCGTGTTCCCTTGTCAGAGACCTTGACAGCTTTGACTCTTGAAGACTCAAACACCACCACCACCAAAAAAGAAATCTTGTTGCTGCCTCTAAGGTGCTTCGGGACGAATATCTGGCTGTTCCGCCTGCAGATCAGCAGTGGTTCTTCGTGGCTTTGCTTGTGCTGCCGTTTTCTGCTGTGACGTCCGATTAACTTCTTTTTCTCGCCGCCCTGTTCCGTTTGTCATGCTTTGAAGCCTCCCGCATCCCAACAAACCTGGCTTCTTTAGCTCAGCAGCCTCTCCCTGAAGGACCCAGAGCGGTCACGTGCGCACACACACACCCGCGCACACACCCTGCTTCTGGCGCAGGCAGCCTTCCCCTGCCCTCCGAGCACCGTTTTTAAAAGCCAGCAGGCGAGGGAGGGGGGTCTGGGCCCTGGGGTGAGGCTCCTTTGACCTTTGGCTCCAGGCACAAACGTGTCTCCGACCAGCACGGAGGCTGCACGCCAATGCTCCCTCTGAGCTGTGGAGTCGTGTGAGCAAAAAATCCACTTTGTGAGCTACGGGCATTAAAGTTGTGAGCCAGCGATTTAGCTACTGCATAAATCAGTTGGCTCTGGAGCAGTGCTCCCTCTGAGCTGTGGAGTCGTGTGAGCAAAAATTCCACTTTGTGAGCTACGGGCATTAAAGTTGTGAGCCAGCGATTTAGCTACTGCATAAATCAGTTTGCTCTGGAGCAATGCTCCCTCTGAGCTGTGGAGTCCCGTGAGCAAAAATTCTACTTGGTGAGCTGCTGGCATTAAAGTTGTGAGTGAGCGATTTGGCCGCTGCAGAAATTGGTTTGCTCTGGAGCAATGTTTCCTCTGAGCTGTGGAGTCATGTGAGCAAAAATTCCACTTTGTGAGCTACGGGCATTAAAGTTGTGAGCCAGCGATTTAGCTACTGCATAAATCATTTGGCTCTGGAGCAGTGCTCCCTCTGAGCTGTGGAGTCGTGTGAGCAAAAATTCCACTTTGTGAGCTACGGGCATTAAAGTTGTGAGCCAGCGATTTAGCTACTGCATAAATCAGTTGGCTCTGGAGCAGTGCTCCCTCTGAGCTGTGGAGTCGTGTGAGCAAAAATTCCACTTGGTGAGCTACGGGCATTAAAGTTGTGAGCGAGCGATTGGGCTGCTGCATCAATCAGTTGGCTCTGGAGCCCTCCTTCCTGAGCCAAGACAAAAATGTTTGAGCCGGAGGCTAAAAAACTGTGAGCTAGCTCACACTCACTCAGAGGGAACACTGCTGCAGGCTTCCTGGAGGGGGAAGAGGGGAAGACACGCAGATTGTCAGGCGATGGGAGCCAGGGCTCGGCCTCCTTTAAGAGACGGCGGAGCAAAGTCCTGGGTGCGGGGTCTGCCTGTCAGTGGCAGAAGGAAGCCTCTGTGCTCACCAGGAGGGCCGCTCTGGGCCTCCTGTGCGGGGAGGAGGGTCCCTGCCTGCACCGCCTGCTGCTGGACTGCTCGCTGAGGCCCAGGGGCGGGCACTGGGGCAGATGGGGGCTGCGGGGCGAGCCGGACCCCAGGCCTGAGCGAGTCAGGCCCTTTGGCCGTCCTGCACACTCTGTCTCTGCTGCCAGAGGGTTCCCTCTGAAGCGACCGGCTCCTTTCGTGGCCTCCCAAGGAGGGTCGGAAGTGGCCGGCCGGAGCCCCAGGACCTGTGGCCTTCCCAGCTCTTCCAGGGAGCCTCTCCTTGCCCCGCCTGGCGAGGGGGCTCCTCTGTCCTGCTCCCTGGCTCTCCCTGCACCTGGGCCCATTCGGCAGGGTGACTTGGCGGGGGGGGGTGTCAGTTCTTTCCCTCTGAGGTGGAGCGAGAGCTTGGCCTGCTGGGCCCAGTGGGTGTTAACCGCGCTTCGAACCCGTGCTCGAGATAGGCTGGACTATGTGCGGTGCCTGGGGCCCCACAAAAAAAATATATTGTCCGGGACTCTACTCCACTCCACCCCCCACCAGTGCTCCCTCTAAGCTGTAGAGTCTTGTGAGCAGGAATTCTACTTTGTGAGCGCCTACTGGCATTAAAGTCGGGAGCCAGCGATCTGGCCCCTGCACGAATTAGTTTGCTCTGGAGCCCCCATCCCTTCCTGAGCGGAGACAAAACGTCTGTGGGCTGGAGGCTAAAAAAACCTCACACTAACTCAGCTTGGAGGGAACCGTGCCGACCCGCACCCACCCATCAGCAAGGGGAGTGGTGTCCCTGTGGCCAGATGGGCCGAGCGCTTCCCGTCTACCTGCATCGCGGGTGAAAGCATCCGGCCCTGAGTGAGGCCGGGGCCTTCCCTGGCGCCGGGCTCCGCCAGGGACGTGGCGCTGTGGTTGCTCCCCTTCTCCCAGTCCGCCACGTCCTCGGGTGAGCCCTGGCCCAGCAGGATCAGGTTGTCGAAGGCCAGATCGGGCGGCGCGCGGCGGGAGGCCTTGCGGTGTTTGGGGCTGCTGTGCCGGTTCCGGTAGAAGGCCAGGATGGGCTCCTGCTCGTGGCGCAGGAGGAAGGTCTGCTGGAGGGTCTTGCGCCGGCCAGAGGCCGCCTCGGCGGGGCCGGAGAGGGGCTCGTACAGCCCCCTGCTGTCTCCTTCGTCCCACACCACCGGGGGCGGGTCCCGGCCTGCCTCGGCCAGGCTGAGGCCGTCCATTTGGCTGGTGGTCCGCTGGACGCTGTGAGCGGCGTTCTCCTCCGGGAAGGACTCCTGGGTGGCGTAGAACCGCTCCTCTTCCAGGGCGCCGTAGGGCTGCAGGCCCTCCGCCTCCGCCGCCTCCCCCCCGGCCTTGCTGCTGCCGCCACTGCTGCCGCCGGGCATGGACTCCAGCAGGCTCCGCAGGCACCACTGGTAGTACTGGGTGTGGCCGTAGTTCTGCTTGAGGGGCTGCGTGGAGACGTAGGGGTGCTTCAGAGCCGCGCTGGGGGTGATGCGCTCATGGGAGTCCCAGGTCAGCATCCGCTTGATGAGCTCCACCATGCTGCGGAGGTCCAGGTACTCGGCCAGGGCCTCGGAGTCCGGGTAGATCATCTTGTGGACGTTCAGCGTCTCCAGCTGGTCCAGGGACTTCAGGATGTACTTCCTCCTCTCCACCGGCTTCACCTTGGTGTCCGCCAGGTACTCGGCCGGGGTCTTCAGCTGCCAGGTGTTGGCGGCCTCCTGGTGCTGCCCCCTTTTGAAGAAGAGGTGGACCTTCCTGGCCGCGTTGAGGATGGTGTGCCTCGGCATCCCTTGGGTCTCACAGATGTACCGGATCTGGTCGTACTCGTTGTTCCCGGGGTACAGGGGCCAGCCGAGGTGGAGCTCCGCCATGACGCACCCCAGGGACCACACGTCCACTTTCTCGCAGAAGGGCAGGCCCAGGAGTATCTCCGGGGCTCGGTAGAACCGGGACTGGATATATGGCTCTTTGACGTAGCGCACCTCGTTGAAGATGCTGGCCGAGCCGAAGTCGATCACCTTGACGTAGAAAGGGTATCTCACCTGGTCGACCAGCATGATGTTCTCGGGCTTCAGGTCGGCGTGGATGATGGAGAGCTCCTTCAGCTTGGCCAGGGCTCTGAGCACCTGCGTGGTCACCGTGCGGATGTGCCGGATCGGCAGCGGGGAGAAGTTGTGTTCTTTCTGGAAGTCGAAGAGGTTCTGCTCCAGGAGCTCGAAGACCAGGTAGAACTTGAGCTCGTCGTGGAAGAACTCGTGGAACTGGACGATGTGCGACTCCTCCATGTCCACCTCGGCCATCGTCTGCAGCAGCTTCAGCTCGTTCTTGATGATCCGGCTCCGGTAGGAGTCGTTCTTCAGGACCTTGATGGCCACCATCTCCCCGCTGCTCCGCTTCCAGCTCTTCACCACTTCCCCGAAGGTCCCCTTCCCCAGGATCTCGAACACGTCGTAGTCGGACGTCATCTCGATTGTGACCATCGTTCCCCCAGAAACACCGGTGCAAAGTGGCTTCTTGCAAACAGAGGTTCAGCTTTCCTGGAGCAGAGAGAACCCCGGCCCTTCTCCGGAACAGCAGGTGATGTAACAGTCGGCTCGGTTCCAAAGTTGCCGCGCTAAGAAGGTTCTGTTGTGGGGGTCGGTCGGTGGCCACCCCCTCTTCGGAGCGGCTGACGGGACTCCCTTTCCTGCTGGTGCGTCCTGGACCTCAGCCCCCCTTCCCTGCAGCCGCTTCTCTCAAAGACTCACTCCTTAGACGAGGACCAGAACCACCTTCCCACGTGCCGCATTTGGAACAGGCAGGAGCTCAGAGACTGCCCGTTCCCTGGGGAACATATAATGTCTCCAGATGCAGGCGGTGTGCTCTTGCCCAGAGGTTTTTGGTTCCCCAAAGGAAGGGGACCAAGGCTCCCTCCAAGCTGTGGAGTCTTGTGAGCAAAAATTCTACTTCGTGAGCTACTGGCATTAAAGTTGTTAGCAAGTGGTTCGACCGCTGCATAAAGTAGTCTGCTCCGGAGCCCTCCTGCCTGAGCGGAGACAAACATGTGAGAGCCGGAGGCTAAAAAACTGAGCTAGCTCACACTAACTCAGCTTAGAGGGAACATTGAAGGGCCTCCTTTATTCCCTTCCCCCCCTTTCTGGGGTGGCTTGACTGAGCAAAGGCCCCCGGTGCTCCAGCACGGCCTCGGCCCGTAGTCTGACCCCTTTCTTGACTTTGAGGCTGAAGGCCAGGGAACGGTGGGGGTGTGATGGGAGACGGTTCCCCGCGGGAGCTGCTTCTGCAGAGTTTGAGAGCTCCTAGCCCAGGGACATCCGGGTACTTGTACGAAGGGACTGCGGCAGAAGCGCCCCCCCCCCAGCTCACCCCACGTCCTACCATGGCGGGGCAGGCTGAGGAGAGGCGCATGGCACAAAGCAGGCCGCATTTCGTTACTGTGCATTTTGCAGGCTTTTGGAGGGAGAGGAGTAGCGGCACATGAGGACCACCACGGAGGGGGAGCTGGGCCCTCCTCTGGAAGCGAAGCCGGGCCGGGAAAGAGGCGACCAAAAAGGGACACGTGTGAGTTATTCCTAGCACTTTGTGCGGCCGACCTTCTTTGTCTGGGGCAGGTCTTCAAAGGCGGCACCGGCCTCTGTAGAGGCTGGGCTGGAAGATGGCCGGCCCTACGCGATGCGCTTCCTCCCCACTGCTTTGACCCAAGACCCGACTTCCGGTTTCGGCCGGCTCACCGAAAGACGCGCTGCAAGTGAGCTCCCCGTTTCTGGAAAGGTTTCAAAGCTTTTACTCCTTTTATCTCTTGTAAACCAGCTGGGCATATCTCTCCGGCACACATCTTACAAGCTTTGCCTCTCAAGAACCTGCATTTTCCGCTGTTGCTTGGGAAAAGACAGTATTTGAACTGTTGCGCTGCTCCCCTGTTCTGTGTCTTTTCGCTTTTGGCCTTGTGGTTTCGTTATCCAGCTACTTAACGGAGGGCACAGTGGAATTCATGCCCTAGGAGTGCTTTTCTGTCTCTTTAAAAGATTATTCAGACAGGATAAATGCTGGAATAAATTGCTAATGATTTGATTTAAGCAGCGGACAGAGGAGAGAAGCCAGGTATGGAGTGTTAAACAGAAGACCCCTTGTGGTCGATAGGCCCACTACTCAGCAGATCCCCTGGAAGGCCTAGGAAGCGCCGTGCCCCCCTCCCCTACCGGGGGGGGGGGAGGGACTCCTGCGGACAAGGGGATCCCATTTCCGAATTTCCTCCCCGTGCCCACGAAACACTCAAAAGCCAGGATTGGGACGGCACTACAAAATATAAATTTGCTGGTTTGTTTTACCTGTGTATAATAGGTTGGGATAGTTTCATGGTTTTATTTTAAATTTGTCCATTGCCTAGAGCCCCGCATTTGTGGGGATGAGGCGATTCATAAATGTAATGAAATAAATAAAATACTGCAGATGGGCGAAGCCCCCCGTTAGCCCCACCTGGCTGCGCTTTGTGAGGGTCGAGACGGAGGGTGCAGGACTGCCCCGGGGGGGCCTCAATTCTGGGCCCGTCTCGCCACACGACACTTCTTCTGGCTGTGCCCCACGGGGACTTCTGGAAAGCCTCTCTGCCCCTGCTTTGCATGAGCCGAGCGCAGTATCATAATAACGCCCTTGTATAAATCGATGCTGCAGCCTCATTTGGAGGACTGTGTACAGTTCTGGTCACCACACCTCAAAAAGGATATTATAGCATTGGGAAAAGTGCAGAAAAAGGGCAACTAGAATGATAAAAGGGTTGGAACACTTTCCCTATGAGGAAAGGTTAAAGCGCTGGGGGCTCTTTAGCTTGGAGAAACGACGGCTGAGGGGGTGACACGATCGAGGTTTACAAGATTATGCCTGGGATAGAGCAGGTAGAGAAAGAGGTACTTTTCTCCCTTTCTCACAACACAAGAACTCGTGGGCACTCCATGAAATTGCTGAGCGGTCGGGTTAGAACAGATAAAAGGAAGCACTACTTCACCCAAAGAGTGATTAACACCTGGAATTCACGGCCACGGGAGGGAGCAGCTGCTACAGGCATAGATGGCTTCAAGAGGGAATTAGGTAAACATCTGGAGCAGAGGTCCATCAGTGGCTATAAGCCACAAGGTATAGACAGGAACTCTCAGTCTGGGGTTAAGTGATGCTCTGTCTTCTTGGTGCTTGGGGAGGGGCAACAGTGGGAGGGCTTTTGGAGTTCCGGTCCCACTGCTGGACCTCCTGATGGCTCCTGGTATTTCTGGCCACCGTGTGACAAGAGTGTTGGACTGGATGGGCCATTGGCCTGATCCAACATTGGCTTCTCTCTTGTGTTCTTATGAATTGGGTAAACATCTGGAGCAGAGGTTCATCGGTGGCTATTAGCCACCAGGTATAGATGGGAATTCTCAGTCTGGGTCAAGGGATGCTCTGTATTCTTGGTGCTTTAGGGGGGCAGCAGTGGGAGGGCTTCTGGTGTCCTGGCCCCACTGCTGGACCTCCTGAGGGCCCCTCGTATTTCTGGCCACTGTGTGACACAGAGTGTTGGACTGGAGGGGCCATTGGTCTGATCCAACATGGGCTTCTCTTATGTTCTTAAGTTGCGTATTTGAGTGTTAAGAAAATGGCGACTGAGGCCTCTCTCATGCGCACGGATGTACTCACAAACCCCTCGAGGGTGTCTGCCCCCCCCCGGCCACTCCCCTGTTCATGACCGGCAAAGAGGATGCAAAAGGCAGCCAAGTTAGTCCACAGATTAATTTTATTCAAACCCAGACTGCGAGGTGGGAGGAGACGGCCTCGAAAGATCCACCAAACATCCTTGTTTTTTAAAAAGTGATTCACAAAACACCATCCGGCAGAGAGAGTTTTAGTGGCAAGTACTGGAAGCCCCTCACACCGGGCCAGTTGTCGTTAACAAATTAGGCTTGAAAGACTTCTGTACATCTCAGAATTAACAGGACATCCGTTCTGCATCCCCCCACCCCACCCCTTTCTTCAGTCCCTGGGGACAGGACTCCCCCCCCCCCCCCCCTCCCCCAACTCTTTCCTTCCGAGAACCTCGCCCGAGATATTTCACAGTTGCAGGATTGGAGCTACTTAAATGCTCGTTTAAAATTAAGCCGTTAGTCCTTTTGCGGGGGGGGGTGTGTGTGTGTGTGTGTGTGTGTGCTTCTCATTCAAGTCAAAATGGGTTTTTCTGAACTCCCACTGTGAAGGGAAGGAGGAGACCCTGCTAAGAAGGAGGGGGCTGGGAAAGGGGAGAGCTTTGCCTTCCGACAGCCCCCCAAACCTCACCTTAAGCAAGTTGGGAAGGGCCCCACCTCCCACCAGTCCTGGGGTTGCACAGGTCAGGGGGAGCCTGGCTGCCCGGCTGCCCACACAAAGGACCGCTGAGTCCTTCCTCACTTTAACTCAGCCTGCATACTTCCCTTGGGAGAGAAGACCCCCGTTGCCACCCCCACTCTT
>NW_015163647.1:246407-254438 GCF_001447785.1 Gekko japonicus | reverse complement strand
GCTAGCCATCCAAAACAGTCCAGTGGAGCCTGAGCGGTGGGTGTCGCCTTTGTCAGGGGATGTGGTGTATGCAAATGAGTTATGCTAATGAGCTCCTGCACCTCTTTTCCTATGAAATGACCCCAGCCTAGAGCACCCCCTCCTCTTCCCTGGGCGCAGTGGGTGCTCAGCCAAAGAGGCCCTGTTCTCAAGTTAAAAGGCTGTTAAGGGAAGGGGGGGCGGGCGGAGGAGGCCTTTGCCTGGTCCTTCCAATCGCCCTTCAGTAGCTGTTATTAGCGGACAACACGCTGCCGGACATTAGGGAGAGCGAGAGGAACGTTCCACGCCAGCCCCGGCGTTCTGCAGAGAAGCGGATCTGTCCCGGGCGGCGGCTTGCAGGGGTGAAAGGAGCGCAGTCGGAGAGGGGCCCCTGCCTGGTCCACAGAGAAGACAGACAGACCCCCCCCTCCCAGAGGTGGAGCTCAGCAGAAGTGGGTGGGTGGGGGCGCCCATCCTGCCTGCCTGCCTCCCCCCACCCCACTGCTTGTGGTTAGTGCTAAATATCTGGCGGGCAGCGGGGCGGTGGTCCCCCAGCCTCACACAGCGGCGGTGGCTTTCCCCGGGCCTTCGGGGGCCCCCGCCTCCTCCGAGAAACCCACCCTGGGCAGCTGGACCTTCAGGCCCTCGTGGGAGCCCCGCCTCCCCCCCTCCTTCGGGCTGGAGGCGATTTCCAGCAGGCCGTGGGACTTGGGGCTGAGGGCCACCTTGGGGAACTTGAACTTGGGGGGCCTGGCGGCCGCCTCCCCCCTCTCCAGGGAGGCCATCTCCATCCGGGCCCCCGAGGCGACCACGGCCCCAGGGGCGGGCTCCCCGTTCCTCTTCCTGAAGCCCGAGAAGGTGATCTTGGGGGGCTTGAACCGGAGGGCCGCGAAGGCGCCGGGGCCCCCCTCCTTGGCCGCCTCTCCCTCCCCCTCGGCCCTCACCAGCTTGAGGCTGAGCTCCGGGTCGCCCTCGGCTCCTGCCGCCGCCGCCGCCGAGGGAGAGGAGAGCTCCACCTGGGGCAGCCGGACCTTCCCCAGCTTCCCCTGGCCGTCCGGAGTGCCGTTCTGCAGCGCGGCCCCAGGGGGGCCCTCCCCGTCGGAGAAGCCCAGCTTGGGCAGCCGTCTCCCGGAGGGGGAACCCTCCTCCTCCTCCAGCTCGGCCTCGGAGCCCCCCGTCAGCCGGGAGAGCCCCAGCCTCAGCCTGCCCATCACCCCCTTGCCCTCCTCCTCCTCCTCCTCCTCGCCCTCCAGCAGCCCCGGAGAGCCCTCCGCCCCCCTCCCTTTGGGCCTCCCCAGCGCAAAAGCGGGTCTCTTGGCCTTGGCCTCGCCTTCCTGCCCCCCCGGAGCGCCTTCCCCTGCTTTGGGCAAGGAGAGGCCGAACTTGGGGATCCTCACCTTGTACTTCCTGCCCGCCTCCGCCTCGGAGGCCTCCCCTCCCCCCCCCGGGCTCTTCCCGCCGGCCCCTCCCGGCTCCTGGGAGCCCCCGTGCCGGAGCTGGGCCCCCTCCACCTCGTACTCCGCATGGTGACCTTTGAGGGTCGGCGTGGCCAGCTCCAGGCCGGGCACCCGGAAGGCGCCTTTCCTCCCCTCCGGGTCTTGGGGGGCGGCCGACACCCCCAGCGCCGGGATCTCGATTTTGGGCACCTTCAGCCTGGCCTCAGACCCCTCCGCTTCCGGACCTTCCGCACTTGCCAGTTTCCCCGCTTCGACTTTGGCCTTCCTCTGCCCGCCTGACTCGGCCACAGAGAACCCCACCCCCGGCAGAGTGACCTGGGGCATTCTGAAGGAGGAGGAGGAGGAGGCGTCTTCCTCCTCCTTCCGGGAAGGGCAGAGGGGCTGGGTGTCCGCCCGTGGTTCCGCGCCCGCCCGGGAGAGGCTCAGCGAGGGCATCTTCAGCTTGAACTTGCTGTCGGGGCCGAAGGCGGCCTCCTCCTCCTCCTCTTCTGCCCGGCACAGGCCGAAGCTGCTCGGCGGACAGGGCACCGTGGCCCGGCCCTCCTTGGCCCCCGCTTCCACGCCCAGGCGCTCGGCGCTCCCTCCGAGTTTGGGAACCTTCAGCTCGAGTTGGGGCAGGCCCACGTCGTCGTCTCCCTCCCCTTCCGCTTCCGAGCCGGGGCCTCTGAATTTGGGTAGGTGGAGGGCCGGGCCGCTCAGCTCGACCGCGGGCAGCATCTTGCCCCCTCCTTCCAGGCCGCCCTCGCACTCTGGGGCTCTCGCTTTAGGGGTGGAGAACTTGGGTAGCTCCACGGAAGGCATATGGAGCCCTCCATCGGGCCCGGCAGCGACCCCTTCTCCTTCAGTCCAGGACGGCGCCGTGGGCAAGGAGAGGTCCACTTGGGGCACCCGGATCTTGGAGGCCTCCGCGGCGCCCTGCTCTCCTCCCCTGCCAAACGTCGGCAGCTCCACCTGTGGCAGCTGGGTCTTGGCCTCTGCCCCGGGGGCTCCGCGTGGCACGGGGGCCTCTGCCCCGACGGTGGGCAGGCTCAGGTCCAGCTCCACTTTGGGGGCGGAAACGCCCAGAGAAGGTGCTTGGGTGATCTTCGGTCCTGCCTCGTGTCTTCTGTGGTCTGCCCCTGAGGCTCTGGCCCGGGGCCTCCCTGGGGCTGGCTCCCCTTTGGTTGTCGCGCCAGGCATGGCGACCTCCAACGAGGGCACTTTGGCCTTGAGGCTCTCTGACCCCACGAGCAGGGCCTCCTCTGCCGAGGCCCCCGGGAGGCTGATCTTGGGCAGCTCCACCTGGGGGACGTGCCCCTGGCCCAGCTCCGCCTTGGGGGAGGGCAACTTCAGCTTCGGCATCTTGACCAGGGGGCCCCTCGGCTTCTCCTTGGGGCTCTCGGCCCCTGCCCGGGCCTTGCCCTCCCCGCCCGGGCCTGCCCCCTCCAGGTCCCGGCCGGCCATGCCAAACAGCGCCACTTTGAACTTGGAGGCCTTGCCCTTCCGCTCGCCTGCCAGGGCCTCCCCCGTCTCGAGCTCCACGTCGCCCTCCTTGTCTTTGCCCCCGAATTTGGGCAAGGAGAACTTGGGCATCTTCCGCTTGATGTCGGGGAGCTCTAGGCCGAGCTCGGGCACGGCGCCGGCACCTTCTTCGTCAGAGGACTCCGCTTTGCCAGTGGGTAGGCCAAGGCCCAGCTGGGGCACCCCGACGTCCACCTTGGGCAGCCCCACAGAGGGCAGCTTCATCCGGCTCTCCGCGGGCTCCCCCTCCTCGCCGGGACGGCTCCTCCTCTCCCCTGGGCCTGGCTGGGGGCCCTCTGCGTCTGCACCCCCCTTGGATTTGGGGAAGGAGATCCCGAACTTCGGCAGCTTCAACTTGGACCCTTTGTCTGCCTCGTCGGGGCCTCCCCCCTGTGCCGCCCCAAACAGCTCTGTGCTCACCTTCCAGGCCTTGGGACCGGAAAGGCTGAACTTGGGGAGGGCAAATTTGGGCGACTTCAGCTTGGCTTCCGCCTCGGGGGATCTGCCCCTCTCTATGGTCACCCGCGGGAGCTTGACAGCCGAGACCTCCACGGAAGGCAGCTTCGCCTCTGCCGCTTCCTCTTTGCCGAAAGCGAGATCCACCTGGGGGATTTTGGCCACGATGGCCCCCACGCCCAGCCCCTCGGGGGCCTCTGGACCCAGCGGCTCTTCTCTGCATTTGGGGACGCTGACCTCTACGGCCAGGTCTTTGCTCAGGGCCTCGAGGGCGGGCATCTTCAGCTTATCCCCGTGGTCCCTGGGTGGGTGATCGGGCCCCTTGGGCAAACCAAGTTCAATCCCAGCTCTGGGCAGGTCAAGCTCAAGGGCTGGCACGGTGGCCACAGGAAAACTCAGCCGCTGGGCGGCAGGAAGGGCCACCTCCACCCGCGGCCTGTCCACGCAGAGCTCCAGCTCTGGCTTCGGCACGTGGCCTTTGGGGAGCTGCACTTCCGGGGGCTTCACTGCCGGCAGGGACAGAGCCAGGGCGGGGACCCCCCCCTTCCCACCAGCTTCGCCTTCGGGCTTCTTTGGCCCTGGGGGGGGTGGGGGGGGCACCGCCTGGGTGGGGAGGCTGCACTTGGGGAGCGACACCTGGGGCACCTGGAGCTTGAACCGGGGCCCTTCCACGGCTTCCTCCGGCCCCCCCAAGGCCTTCGGGAGCTGCATGTCGGAGACCTTGGGGGCAGCGATGTCGAGGGAGGGCATCTTGAAGCCCAGGGACTTCGCCTTGCTCTCCTCTCGGGCCTCTGGCTTGCGCTCCGTCAAGGAGATCCCAAAGCCCGGGGTCTGGCCCTTGGCCTTGGGGCTCTCCCGCTGTCCCACGGAGAGCTCCACTTGGGGCACCCGGCTCTCCCCTTCCCCCTCCCGGGCGCCCAGCTTGGGTAGGCTGAGGCTGGGCACCTTTATCGAGACCTCTGGGATCTCAATGGTGGGCTTGGGCGCCTCGGCTTCGGCCTTCCCCCCGGGCAAAGGGATCTCTACGCCTACAGAAGGGAGCCCCACCCCCAGGGACACCAGTGGCAGCGTCGCCTGCTCCTCCGGCCCCTCCGCCCGGCCCCTCCCTTTCCCTAAGATGACGTCGAGGAGGGGCGGCTTTCTCTCGGCCCCTTCGGCAGAGACCCCCACCTTGGGGACTTTGATCTGGAGGCCTTCCCCTCTGAGGAGGGCAACCTCTGGGGGGGGCCTCCCCTCTAGACTGGGGAGGCTCAGGGCCACGTCCACCTCGGGGGCCGCCACTTCCGCTGTCGGGAGGCTCAGCCCCGCCAGGGAGCCCTCTTCCGGCGCTCCTTTGGGGCCTCCTCTGGGCAGGACCACCTCCACCTCGGGCAGCCCAAGCGGCGGGACTTGGACCACCGCGCCTTTGTGACCGGCCCTGGGAGACTCTCTGCCGGGGCCGACTTTGGGCATGGGGAGGTCGAGTTCCACCTGCGGGGGGCGGAGTCCCACTGCCGCCGTCGCCTCCTCTTTGGGCTTCTTGCCTTTGGCGAAGGGGATGGTGAATCGGGAGCCTTTCGCCCCAGCGGCCCCTTCTGGAGCAGGTTTGGGCGGGGCCCCCTCCAGTCTCCCTGCCGCCGCTGCCCTTGCAGCCAGGGCTTCTTTGACCTTCAGCCTGGGGAGCCTCAGCTTGCGGCGCTTGGTGTCCAGGGAGGAGAGGAGGGGAGAGAGATCCGGGCTGGGCCGGGCCGCCGCCGCCACCTCCCCGGCGCTCCGGGCCTTGCGCAGCTTGGAGAACTTGGGCAGGGAGAACTCCACGTCCACCGGCGCCACCTCCAGCTTGCCGCCGGGGGCCTCCCCCTCCCGCAGGTCCTTGGCCAAGCCCTTCCCGGCCTTCTTGGCCTTCTTCTTCTTCAAGCTCTGGATGTTCTGGAGGGAAAAAGAGGGGCTGGGTGAGTCTCTGTCAATGCTCCCTCTAAGTTGTGGAGTCTTGTGAGCAACAATTCTACTTTGTGAGCGACTGGCATTAAAGTTGTGAGCGAGCGATTCGGCTGCTGCATACATTAGTTTGCTCTTGTGTGCCACCCTTCCTGAGCTGAGACAAAAATGTGAGAGCTAGAGGCTAAAAAACTGTGAGCTAGCTCACACTGACTCAGCTTAGAGGGAGCACTTGCTGCAATGCTCCCTCTAACTTGTGGAGTCCTGTGAGCAAAGATCCTACTTTGAGAGCAACTCGCATTAAAGTTGTGAGCCAGCGATTTGGCTGCTGCATGAATTAGTTTGCTCTGAAGCCATCCTTCCTGAGCGAAGACAAAAATCTGTGAGCTGGAGGCTAAAAAACTGTGAGCTAGCTCACACTAACTCAGCTTAGAGGGAACACTGGTCTCCGTCCCTTAGCCAGCCCGCCCACCCAAGGGAGAGAAGGGCACCAGATGGGTGCTCAGTGCCGGGGGGGGGGAGAAGAGGCTCTTTGGGTGGGCACAGGAAGGGGCAGACCTCTTCTCGCAGGGAAGGAACGACCTCTGATACGGGAATGCCCTCAGCCTTGAGCAGCTCCAATAAAAGAGGGCATCTAAGCCGCCGGGCGTCCTGCCGGCCTCTGGGACCTGCACAGAACCAGCCTGCCTCTCCTGCCCAGGTCAGGATTGTTGGCTACCACCCAGCCTGCCCCTTCTGCCCAGCGCAGGAAGGGTGGCACTCAATGCTCCCTCTAAGCTGCAGAGTCTTGTGAGCAAAAGTTCTACTTTGTGAGCTACTACTGGTATCAAAGTTCTGAGCAAGCGATTCGGCTACTGTGTAAATGAGTTTGCTCTGGAGCCCTCCTTCCTGAGCCAAGGCAAAAAGGTGTGAGCCGGAGGCAAAAAATCTGTGAGCTAGCTCACACTAAGCTTAGAGGGAACACTGCTCTGGAGCCCTCCTTCCTGAGCCAAGACAATAAGGTATGAGCCAGAGGCAAAAAATCTGTGAGCTAGCTCACACTAAGCTTAGAGGGAACACTGCTCTGGAGCCCTCCTTCCTGAGCCAAGACAATAAGGTATGAGCCAGAGGCAAAAAATCTGTGAGCTAGCTCACACTAAGCTTAGAGGGAACACTGCTCTGGAGCCCTCCTTCCTGAGCGAAGGCAGAAACGTGTGAGCTGAAAGCTGCAATACTGTGAGCTGGCTCACACTAACTCAGCTTAGAGGGAAGACTGGAGACCAGGCTTCAGCGTGGCTCTCTGGAGTGGAGGACAGGCCGCATCTCTGCGTGGCTGTGGCACCGCGTGTCGCAATTTGGCCTCCCTGGAGGGAAGCACGCCTGGGCCAGAGCAGGGATGGCTTTGGATGCAACGAGACCGAGGTTCAAAGACCCCTGCAACCAGTGTTCCCTCTAAGCTGAGTGAGTGTGAGCCAGCTCACAGTTTTTTAGCCAGCTCACAGTTTTTTAGCCTCCGGCTCACACACTTTTCGCCTTCGCTCAGGAAGGATGTGGCTCCAGAGCAAACCCATTTACACAGCAGCCAGATCGCTAGCTCACAACTTCAATGCCCGTAGCTCGCAAAGTAGAATCTTTGCTCGCGAGACTCAGCAGCTTAGAGGGAGCATTGCCCCTATCAGCCGTAGAGTCCCCTGATGACCTTGGGCCCACCCGTGGTCTCTTTCGTCTGACCTACCTCCCCGGGATGTCAGAGGAGGAGGAGGAAAGGTGGGAGCTACCTCTGCCGTCCTGAGCTCCTTTGGATGAAGGGCTTGCTAAAAACCCAGCAGGGGAACAGCTCGGACGCCACTGCTCCTCAAGCCCAGGGCGCTGTCTCCAGTAGTGGTCAGCAGACCCCTCGGGGGAGCCAGGGAGCGGGGGGGGAGCCGGCTTGGGACAAGACGGCCTCAGGACGTGGAGCATGTGTGTGCGCCTTGGACACCTTTGGGTGGGGGTGAGGGGGCAGCTGCCCCCGAGGGTTCCCGTGCCACTCACCAGCTTGGCCATTTTGGCTCTCGGCCCCCTCACTTCGAAGGTGGGGGCTCCGGGGCTGCGAGTCACGTCGGTGCTGGGGACGGTCCGCTTCAGGCAGAAGGAGACCTTGTACGGCTCGGCGCTCTTGAGGATCTGCAGGGCGTCTTCGTACTTCATGTTGTCGAAATAGACCCTGGCGCTCAGGAGCTGGTCGCCTGCGGGAGGGAGGGAGGGGGGAGAGGCGTTGGGGAGAGCTGTGGGGAGGCCCCCGGAGACTACTGGCCCCTAGGAGCCCTCTGGGTCTGCTCAGCGCAGGGAGGCAACAAAGACACGGGGCAAAGATACCCCCAGGGGCCGTGGCTGTCTGCTCTGGGAGGTTTGGGGGTTGGTGCCTGGGGCGGGCAGGGCCCCGTGCTGCGGAGTCCAGCCTCCAAGGCAGCCATCTTGTCCAGGGGAGCTGGCCTCCGTGTCTCCTGGAGAGCAACTGGAGCATTGGGAGAGGCTCCGGGCCCCACCTGGAGGCTGGAGCAAAAACGACGAGGAGTCAGTAAAGATAAGCCGCAAAAACATTTACTAGAGTAATTATGTGGGGTTACAGAATTGCCAAAGTAAACGTTTTTGCAATTTATCTTTATTGACTCCTCGTCATTTTTGTCGTGGACGTTGTTTCTGGCATCCCACTTCCTCCCGC
>NW_015163647.1:232711-246384 GCF_001447785.1 Gekko japonicus | reverse complement strand
CACCCCCCCAGCGCCCTCACCTTCCTTGAGGCTCAGGGCCCGAGCGGCCGGGGAGCCCTTCAGCACGTCCTTGACGAAGAGGCCTTGCTTCCCTCCTCCGGCCACGCTCATGCCGCTGACCCCGGCCTCGGCCTCCGTCTCCACGATGATCTCCAAGAGCTCCGACGTCTCGATGGTCTTCTGGAGGGGGAGGGGGGGACGAGAAAGGTCCAGTCGGTCTGCCCCACCTCAGAGCCCCCCCTGGCCCCTCCTGCGTGTCGGAGCGGAATGTGGCCTCTCCGGCCACGTGGATCCCACCCCAGCCCCTGCCGGGCTCCGGGCTCACCTCCATCTTGCGGAGCTGGGCCTCCATCCCCCCTGGAGCCTGGGTCTCCTCCTCTTCCACCTTCTCTTCCACCGCCTCTTCGGAGCTGGCCCGGCTGGCCCCCTTCCGCTGCAGGACCCGCTTCAGCTCCGCATGGAGCCTCTCCTTCTGAGCCTGCAAGGGCCCCCACGGTCAGAGCTCAGAGGCCGCCTCCACACTGGCCTCTCTCAGCCAGCCTGACTGTCAGCTCAGCGGCCCCCACTTCCCTCTCGGAACCGCCTGTCATTTCAAGGTATTTGGGGAGTCTCTGCTGCAGTCTCCAGCCTCCCCCCCCCCCCGCACGGAACTATGATGATCTGCAGGGCTGAGCGAGGGGAACCGGTTTCAGACCGGCTTCGGCACGAAACAGAAGACGGCTCCCCTCGGGCCAGCTCTGCTAGACCCAGAGCCAGCGTCTCCCCCTCTGGGTCGCTCGGCCGTGGCAGACGTCCTTCCCCCCTCCCTGGAATCCCGCTTTGGACAGAGGCCCACCTCCGCTCAAAGAGGAGTGCATGAATGACCGACTGGACCCCCCCCTTCCTGAATGAAAGTGACACCACAAGGGAAACTGTGTACTCGGCATGCCAGACAGTGCTTCCAGTCACTCCCCTCCAAAGAAGAAGAAGAGGAGGAGGAGGAGGAGGAGGAGATTGGATTTATACTCCACCCTTCACTACCCAAAGGAGCCTCAGAGAGCAGCTTACAATCTCTTTCCTTCCCCTCCCCACAATAAGAACATATGGGGCAGAGGTCCACCAGTGGCTATTGAGCCAGTCTGGTGTCGTGGTTAAGTGCGCGGACTCTAATCTGGGAGAACCGGGTTTGATTCCCCACTCCTCCTCCACTTGCACCTGCTGATGTGACCTTGGGGAAGCCATAGTTCTGGCACAGCAGTTCTTGAAAAAAAGAGCAGTTTCTGTCAAGAGTTCTCAGCCCCACCTACCCCCATAGGGTGTCTGTTGTGGGGAGGGGACGGGAAAGGAGTTTGTAAACTGCTCTGAGACTCCTTTGGGTAGCGAAGGGCAGAGTATAAATCCAATCTCCTCCTCCTCTTCTTATTAGCCACAAGGTATAGATAGGAACTCTCGGTTTGGGACAAGTGATGCACTTGGTGCTGGGGGGGGGGCAACAGTGGGAGGCCTATTGTCCTGGCCGCACTGCTGGACCTCCTGATGGCACCTGGTGTTTTTGGCCACTGTGTGACAGAGTGTTGGACTGGATGGGCCATTGGCCTGATCCAACACACTGTCACACAGTGGCCAAAGACACCAGGTGCGGTCAGGAGGTCCCGCAGTGGGGCCAGGACACTAGAAGCCCTCCCACAACAGACACCCTTGTGAGGTAGGTGGGGCTGAGAGAGCTCTCTCAAGAACTGCCCTTGAGATAACAGCTCAAAGAGAACTTGTGATTGACCCAAGGTCACACCGTCAGCTGCATGTGGAGGAGCAGGGAATCAAACCCGGTTGTCCCAGATCACAGTCCGTGCTCTTAACCACTACACCAAACTGGCTCTCTAGGGTTACCAGCTCTGGGTTGGAAAATTCCTGGATATTTGGGGAGGGTGGGGTTTGCCAAGGGGCAGGGAATCAGCAGGGCATGGTGCCATTCAGTCCGCCCTCCAAAGCAGCCATTTTCTCCAAGGGGACTGATATTTGTCTTCCGAGATGAGCTGTAATTCTGGGAGACCTCCAGACCTGACCTGGAGGCTGGCAACTTTACCTCTCCCCAGAGCCCCTGGAAGAGAAATCCCCCCCCCCGTCCCGGCCAGAAACTTACAGCTCTGTCTGGGTCCGCGGCCTCCTCCGGGGACAGGGGCAAGTGCGGGCCAGTGGAGGGCTGGACATGAGCGGGCTGGTCATTCCTTTGGGACTCGGCTGCCTGCAAGACGGCGGGAGGAGGGGAGAGGAGAAAGTCACTGCGAGACCCCACCCATCCTGGGTACCACCACCAGGACCCCTCACACCCAGCAGCCTCAGCACCGATTCACTCAGCCGTCCCGGGCCCACACACGGAGCGGCTCCATACTGAGTCAGACCCCCCCCTCCCCCTCAATCCATCAAGGTCAGTCTTCTCTACTCAGGCTGGCAGCCGCTCCCCAGGGTCTCATGCGGAGGGCTTTCACGTCACCTCCTGCCTGGTCTTTTTTAACTGGAGATGCTGCAGGGGACTGAACCTGGGGCCTTCTGCGTGCCAAGCAGAGGCTCTTCCACTGAGCCACGGCCCCCTCCTTACAGCTCTCCAGGGTCTTAGGCAGAGGTCTTTCCCATCACCTCCTGCCTGGCCCTTTTCAACTGGAGAGGCCGGGGATTGAACCTGGGACCTTCTGCATGCCAAGCAGAGGCTCTTCCACTGAGCCACGGCCCCTCTTTACAGCTCTCCAGGGTCTCAGGCGGAGGTCTTTCCCATCCCCTCCTGCCTGGTCCTTTTTAACTGGAGATGCCGGGGATTGAATCTGGGACCTTCCACATGCCAAGCAGAGGCTCTTCCACTGAGCCACAGCCCCTCTTTACAGCTCTCCAGGGTCTCAGGCGGAGGTCTTTCCCATCACCTCCTGCCCCTGGGCCTTTCTAACTGGAGATGCTGGGGATCGAACCTGGGACCTTCCACATGCCAAGCAGAGGTTCTTCCACTGAGCCACGGCCCCTCTTTACAGCTCTCCAGGGTCTCAGGCGGAGGTCTTTCCCATCACCTCCTGCCCCTGGGCCTTTCTAACTGGAGATGCTGGGGATCGAACCTAGGACCTTCCACATGCCAAGCAGAGGTTCTTCCACTGAGCCACGGCCCCTCTTTACAGCTCTCCAGGGTCTCAGGTGGAGGTCTTTCCCATCATCTCCTGCCCCTGGGCCTTTCTAACTGGAGATGCTGGGGATCGAACCTGGGACCTTCCACATGCCAAGCAGAGGTTCTTCCACTGAGCCACACCCCCTCTTTACAGTTCTCCAGGGACTCAGGCGGAGGCCTTTCCCATCACCTCCTGCCTGGTCCTTTTTAACTGGAGATGCTGCTGGGGATTGAACCTGGGACCTTCTGCATGCCAAGCAGAGGTTCTTCCACTGAGCCACGGCCCCTCTTTACAGCTCTCCAGGGTCTCAGGCGGAGGTCTTTCCCATCACCTCCTGCCCCTGGGCCTTTCTAACTGGAGATGCTGGGGATCGAACCTAGGACCTTCCACATGCCAAGCAGAGGTTCTTCCACTGAGCCACACCCCCTCTTTACAGTTCTCCAGGGACTCAGGCGGAGGCCTTTCCCATCACCTCCTGCCTGGTCCTTTTTAACTGGAGATGCCGGGGATCGAACCTGGGACCTTCTGCATGCCAAGTGGAGGCTCTGCCACTGAGCCACGACCTCACCCCTTAAATCATGAAAACCCATGGAGCTGCCTTCTAATCAAGGTCGGTCTTGTCCACTCTGCAGGATTTCCGGTAGTGGTCTCTCCCATCAGCCACTGCAGCCTTTTCCTTTTAAACTGTGCCGAGGATTGAACCGGGGCCCTTCTGCACGCCAGGCCAAGCAGGGGCTCTTCCCTGGAGCCCACAGTGGCCTTCAGCTTTTCCTGCACAGAGGCGGGCCGAGGCTACCAGAGTCTGACCACCGTAACTGCTGAAGCACAAAAGGGCATTTTGCTGACCCGCTTGGGACCTGTGCGGCTCCCCACACGCCCCGCTGGCCAGGCCAACTGGCAAGCCATGGAGCACCAGGGATGAGTGGGGAAAGAGAGCCCCATGGAGGCAGCTCTGGCCTGGGAAGGGGTCACACACGGACAGAGGGGGAGCCGCGCTCTGCCACTGGAGGGCCTGGACTCCGAGTGGACTCCTGGGGGGACGCAGCAGCAGCAGCAGCTTTTGAGCGGCCACCTAGATGTCGCCCCAGACAATCTGGCCATGGGTTTGGAGGCTGTGGCAGGATGGCTGAAGAAGAGCCGGCCGAAACTGGATCCGAAAAAGACGCAGGTGCTGTGGCTGGGGGGAGGGGCTTTCAGGACTTGGGTTCAGCCCACCAGCCCTTGACAGGGCGCCGTTGTCATCGGCGCAGTCCGTCAGGAGCTTGGGTGTGACCCTGGATTCCTCCTCCCTCAGTATGGAGGCCCAGGTTACACATACAGCCAGGGTGGCATTTTCCCATCTATGCCAAGCCCGGCAGCTGGCCCCTTTCCTGTCGCGCTCCAACCTGGCCACAGTAATCCACGCTGTGGTCACCTCCAGGCTAGACGACTGCAACTGGCTCTACGCTGTCCTGCCCTTGAGACTGACCCGGAAGCGCCAACTGGTACAGAATGCGGCGGCGCGTGTCCCGACGGGAACATTGCGAAGTGCACCTATTCAACCTGCACTACCCCAGCGGCACTGGCTTCCAGTGGAGCACTGAGTCAAGTTCGAGGTTTTGGTTCTGACCTTTAAGGCCTGGTGTGGCCTGGGACCGACACATCTACAGGACCACCTCCCCTGCTACACCCCTGGAAGAGCACTGCGCTCTTCTTCACAGATTAACGTGCTGGTGGTTCCCGGCCCGAGAGAGATCTGGGTGTCCCCCACCAGGACCTGGCCCCGACCCTGTGGGACTCTCTGCTGAATAACATCAGGGCCCTGCAGGATCTTTTGCAACTCCACGGGGCCTGTCAGGCAGAGATGCCCGGCCAGGCCTTTGGCTGAGGGCAGCGACGGTTTACCTCACGGCCGGCACCCTGCCTGGATCCTTCGCTCCTTAGGAGCTTACTTTCTCCTCTACCCTTGCGTAGCATCCACTGAACAGACGTGGGAGAGAAAAACCAGAAACTTCAGCCGCTTTCCTCATCTACTGGATAATTTGCTGGATGTGGTTGTTACGTTTGTACGGTTTTAAGCCTGCAAATCACCCAGAGGCCCCCACTACGGTGGGGATCAGGCAATTAATAACTATGATAAATAAACAATAAATGCTACAAAGCGCAGCGTGGGTCCGTTCGGACTGGGACATGTGTCCCCCACCCCACCCTCCGAATCGCAACCGGTGGCCGTGTGGACAAGCTGCCTACCACGGCCTTCGGTCTACTCCCCCCCCCCCAGGCTGGTATTCTGCAGCATCCATTCCTAAGTGTGGCGGGGGGGGCGGGCGCATGGCTACTCACAGGTGCTTGTCGTCTGGTCCTGCTCACGTGGCTTTCTGGTACGTGGCCCTCTGCAGCTGTGGAAAGGAACCAGGCGGTTAATTACCTGGGCTTCTGGCTGTGCGGTGACTGTGCAGTTTCCTTCCACGCCCTAGGGTATCCATCCCTGTATTTATTGTATTTTATATCTGTATTTGCTGGTTTTATACCGTATGTTGTTTTAAATTGTTGTAAGCCGCCCTGAGCCGCTTCGGCGGGAGGGTGGGGTAAAAGCCCAAGTAAATTAAAAATAATAATAATAAAAAAATCCCCTGGCCCCAGGAAGGAGCGGGGCAGGCGTCACGGCAGGACTGGGTCAGGGGAGGGGAGGAGAGAGCCCCCCCCCGGCCACTCAAGATGTGATGGGGCTATGCAGCAGGCCTACGGACACTGTCCTCCCACAGAAGTGAAGGGTCCCCTTTAGCTCTGCAGTGCAAAGAAAAGACAACTTCCTAGTGCAATCGTAGCGCTCCTCGTGCAGTCGGGAGCAGTGTTCCCTCTGAGCTGAGCTAGTGTGAGCCAGCTCAGTTTTTTAGCCTCCGGCTCACACATTTTTGCCTTCGCTCAGGAAGGACGGGGCTCCAGAGCAAACTGATTTATGCAGGAGCCAAATCGCTCACTCACAACTTTAATGCCAGAGCTCACAGAGTAGAATATTTGCTCACAAGAGGACTCCGCAGCTTAGAGGGAGCATTGGTTGGGGGGGGTGCCCCCCTGAACCAGCTGACCCTTGTCGCAGAATGGCAGCCCTCCGCCCCAAAGTCTTGGCAAGAGAACAGCCCTGCTGGGTGGGGCCTCTGCTTTCCAACGCGTGCTCTACAAAGACGCACTAAATAGGCACACTGGCTCTAGCCATCCTCCCTGGTGTCGGCGGCAGCAGCTCCTCACAGGTAGACTGCCTCTGACTAAGGGGGCACCAGCAGCCCTCCTGACCGGTCCTCAAATCCTGATATCGCCCCCCCCCCAATCCACTGCCTTCCGTCCTTGCTCTGCCGGCAACCCTGTTCAGCAAGCAGCACGGCAAGCGCCAGCAGCGTCTCAGGCCCTGAGGATGGGCAGCATTTCATTCCCACGCTCACTTGGGTGCCAAAGACCCACACTGCCCCGTGCCATTCCCCGAAAGGTCAGGGCTCTGCGCTGCGCATTCCCAGGCCCCGGCAGACAAAAGGACGCTGCGTCTCGGCAAAGCCCGCGGGGACATAGCTGGCATTCTGGGCCCCGTTCCGAGACACCTCCTCAGAGCGCAGACTGGCACCCCCCCCACACACACACACGGCTCCAGGCCGGAACCACCCCAGAGCTGAGCTGACAGGGGTCCCCCCATCCCTCACCAAAAAGAAGAGATTGGATTTACACCCCATGGCCCTTCACTACCCAAGGGAGCCTCAGAGCGGCTTTCACACTCCTTTTCCCTCCCTCTCCCCACACACAGACACCCTGGGAGGCAGGTGGGGCTGAGAGAGCTCTGACAGAAACGGCTCTTTCTCAAGGACAGCTCTGACCAGAACTACGGCTTGCCCAAAGTCATCCAGCAGGTGCAAGTGGAGGAGGAGTGGGGCATCAAACCCGGTTCTCCCAGATTAGAGTCCGCGCACTTGACCACTACACCAAACAGAGTGGGGGGTAGACACGCGTCTGGGAGCCCCTGAGAGACCAAGAAGGTTCTCAGAGTCTGAGCTGCCGCGAGTCCTGGCTCCCTCGTCAGGGAAGATGGGGTTTGCCTCCTTCACACTCCCACGAATGGGAGAGCGGCAGCGGGTGGGGGGCAACGCTCCCTCTAAGCTGCAGAGTCCTGTGAGCAAAGATTCCACTTTGTGAGCTCCAGGCATTCAAAGTTGTGAGTGACTACTGCATGAATGAGTTTGCTCTGGAGCCCTCCTTCCTGAGCTAAGACAAAAGTGTGTGAGCTGGAGGCTAAAAAACTGTGAGCTGGCTCACACTAACTCAGCTTAGAGGGAACAGTGGGGGGGCAGTTCCAGCTGGGCGGACGGAGGAGCCCTGCCGAAAAGGAGGACCACGGGATCACCCAGCGGCTTCAGGACAAAGGAAAGAAGGTGCTTCTCCACAAGCCGTCCTTCTCCTCTGGAGCTGCCGCTCTCTGGCCAGCCGTGATCAGTCGAGGGCCGTGAGCCACAGGGACGGGCTCAGCTACCGGTGACAGAGGCTGCAGGCCACGGAGGTTGAGTGCCAGAGCCCCGGCCTCTGCGGGCAGAAAGTCCCCCCTGTGCCCAGTCCCCGGCCTCTGCAGGAGAAGGACAAAGCCTCTCTGGCCGCCGGAGGCCAGTCGGAAGGGCCAAGGGCACCCGTCAGCAGAGGCCTGCTCTCCCAGCATTCCTCATAGCACCCCCTGGAAGCAGCCAGCTGCCCTGGGCCGGATCCAGCAGGCTCCTGCGCACAGGGCTCCGGATGTGCTCAGAGACCTCACACAGTGTTCCCTCTGAGCTGGGTCAGTGTGAGCCGGCTCACAGTTTTTTAGCCTCTGGTTCACACATTTTTTTGCCCCAGCTCAGGGGCTCCAGAGGAAACTAGTTTACGCAGGAGCCAAATCGCTCGCTCACGACTTTCATGCCAGCAGCTCACAGAGTGGAATTTTTGCTCACGAGACTCCACAGCTTAGAGGGAGACTTGTAGTCCTGAGCAAACTATGCAGGAGCCAAATGGCTCACTCACAGCTTTAAGGCCCGTAGCTCACAAAGTAGAATTTTTGCTCATGAGACTCCACAGCTTAGAGGGAGCCTTGATCTCAGCCCCTCAGCGCTCCCTGCTCCCCGCCCTCAGGTGTGCCAGGCGGGTGGGTGCAAAAGCAGGCACCAGCAACAAACCCCCCCCCCCCCGCCCCGCCCCTCCCCCCCCGCCCCCCCCCCCCAGCGAATGCAGTGGAACGGTGGCTTCCCACTCTCCGGCAGACAAACAGCGGCTTGTTCCCCTCCAGCCGCCTCCCCCTGGCCTGGCAACTGCGCGGGGAGCATGCCAGGCATTCTGTTGGCTCAGCACGCGGGAGGCCCGGAGCTGCCCCTCCGCAAGGTGGCCGGGCCTGAGGAGCGACGGAGGGAGCTGGGCATCACGGGCTCCTGGCCAGGGGACTCAGGGGGACCTCCCCACCCAGAAGCAGTCGGCCGTTGGGTGCCACCGCCAGGAGGCAGCCTTGGGGGACACCCCAGCCTCTGGGCGCAAGAGAGGATGTTGGACTGGTTGAATGCTCCCTCTCAGCTGCGGAGTCTTCTTGTGAGCAAAAATTCTGCTTTGTGAGCTGCTAGCTTTAAAGCGAGTGAGCCATTTGGCTACTGCATAAAATCAGTGTGCGCTCTGGAGCCCTCCTTCCTGAGTTAAGACAAAAATGAGCAAGCCAGAGGCTAAAAAACTGTGAGCTAGCTCGCACTCGCTCAGCTGAGAGGGAACACTGGGTGGGACCCTCTTCCGTTCTCGCGTGGAACTGCCTGGCAGAAGGACACGGCCGGTCAGGCAAAGGGTCAGCGGGGATCTCATGCGTCCCAGAGGGGCGGCTGTGTCCATCTACTGTTGCCAAACAAAACAGAACTCCAGGGACACCTCACAGACGAAGGACACTTATCCCAAAGCTCACTGGCTCAGATCCTGTGCGAATCTCGGCAGTCCGGCATCCACTCCCTTCTTCCCCCTCCTCTCACTCATGCACGTAAAGGCCCAATCCCACCCACGTGCACCCCGGGGGCCAGCCCTGCTTGGCTCAGAGGGCCTGACATCCAGGGGTGCAGGCATAGGATTGCAGCCGTGATCACGCCGGCAGTGCAGTGCAGTGCAGTGGTCAGAGTTGTTGTTGTTCAGTCGCACAGTCCAGTCCGACTCTTCGTGTTCAAATTCCACAGTTGCCAGTGAAGATTCCCTTGTGCTAGTCACTGTCTCTGCCAAATCTACCTCATCTGTCTTCATCGTCTGATGAAGCGTGCACGCGCATCACGCCTTGAATAAAACTTTCTTGGTCTTACAGGTGCCCCCACTGGACTCTTTACTTTGTTCTATCACAAGGATGTTGTGAGGGTACAGCAGGGAACGCAGGTGGCTCCGAGCGCCTCAAAAGGACGGCAGGGTTTTTAAAAAAACGTACCCGAGGAATCGATTGATCTCTGGGCGACCACATACGTGCCAGAGAGGGACAGGCCTTCCACAGAGAGTGGGGAAAGGACGTCCTGCCTGCAGCGAGTGGTGCATCCTCCACACACGGGCTCCACGCACTGAGCATTTTTGTCGCATGAACCAGCCAAGCCGGCAGTGCGGACCCCGGCTGCGGAGAACAGGCACTTCCCCCGCCTGACGCTGCCTTCATTGGCACCACCCTTTCACGAGGCCAGACCAAGCCCAGCCACTGAAAAACCGAGCTGGGAGCTGGCAGGCAAGTCCCAGGATGTGGGGCGGGGGGGGGGCAGTCCAAACGCCAGTCGGCTGGAAGCCAAAGGAAAGACCAAGACGCGGGCCCCACCCAAGGATGAGGCACCCACCCTACACATATACGGGGAAGGGAAGGAAATGGCCCAGCCTCCCCCCACCCCCAATACCTAGAACAGAGGGAACCTTTTCAGGCTCATTTCCTTCCACTGTTGTTCCACACATTTCAGGAAGAAACGGGGAGGGGGGGGGTAAAAAGCAATTGAAGCAGTGCAAGAATTGGCGGGGGCCGGGAGAGAGGCCCGCTAGAGTTGGCCAAGGAGCAGCCCTCAACAGACCAGACAGGGCACACACAGGGGCGAGTGGGGAGGGGGCTCAAAGATTGGATAGCCCCCCCTCCCACACACCCCGGTATTGTTTGTCCTTCACTCCCTGCCATTTCTTGCCTGCCTTTGTTGTGTCCCTGCGATGGGATTATGAAATCCTTTGCAAGTTGTGTGTGTGGGGTGCACCTTGACTGATTGATGGTGTGACCTGTGACCATTCAGGGCACTGAATCTGCGAGTTCATTCACCCAAGGAGGGTGAAGGCACGCTCTGCACGTGCCCAGGGGCACTCTTGCCTGTTCCACAGCACATCTCAAAGCCACCCAACAGAGGGGGCCCCAGTTCTGCCAGTGGGTGGGGCCAGGAAGGGAGGAAACGGCCCCTTTATCACTCATTTAAAAATGCTTTCGTGCGGCCTTTCCAACCAATCAGGCCCCCCCAAGGCAGTGCACAGAAGAAACATTTGAACAACTAAAAACATTTGAAATTATGAACTGACAAGTGGGGACCTGCGAGGAGTTGCGGGGGGGGGCACCTCATCTCGCCCTCCCCCACTGGTTCCTTGCTCCCTTTCCTGAGAGCCCCCACAGCCTCTCCCCATTTTCTGATTCCTTCTCCCCTTCCCACCCAACAGCCAGCCTATATTTATCTGCCCCTCTCCCCCCAGCAGCCTCTGCCTAGGAAAACGGTGGCTCAGTTGTGCAGTACTAGCCACTTGGCCAGAACCAACCCTCAAAGACTTGTGGGGGGGGGCACCTTACTTTCCTCTGCATCCCTCCCCCTACGCAGTTTCCTCTCCTCAGAACAACCCTGTGAGGTAGGCTAGGTTGAAAGTATGCGACTGGCCCCAAATCACCTAGTGAGCTGGGGATTCGAACCTGGGTCTTCCAGACCCTACTCTGGAGCTCTAACCACTGGACCATCCGGGCTTCCATAGGGTGGCTGCTGTTGGAAGAGTAGTAAGCAGCCAGGCCTAGTCCAGTCATGCAAGTCGGCTGGTATCAAGCCAGTCAAAGGTTGCTGCCAGGCGCAGGGCTTCAGAATGACCACCGAACTCCAGATGACAGACATCTGTCCCCCCTGGAGAAAATGACTGCTCTGGAGGGTGAGGCCTCTCCCCTCCCCAAGCCCTGCCCTCCTCAGACTCCACCACAAAATCTCCAGGAATTTCCCAACCTGGAGCTGGCAACCCCCCTCTGGCCTGGCCCCACTGAGTCTTCCCTCAGAGGCCAAAATAGGCCTGGGAAGGGCCCCGCCCCCTCCTCCGGCCTTTTTACTCACAGAAACTGAAGCCTGGAATGCTGTGGTTGCCTAGCAACACCCACTGAGGGAGTCTGTTGCTTAAAGCGACAGGCGCTCCTTTTATCATTTCTGTGTTTTTTAAACCAATGTGTTTTTTTGGATTTCACTCCGCCCCCGCCCCCCCCCCCCCCAAACGTAGGGCCCTTTTCAGATTTGGGGGAAGATCTGTCTTGCCCCTTTACAACTCCAGTCACCGGACTTGAGTATCCAAAGATGAGCCGACTTTGCTATTAGAAGATGATAAAACAAAAACACACAAACCACCACCAGAACCAGGGAGGAGGGCCAATAATAATTATTGAGGGTATGCCGTAATGAAACCAAAAAGTCTTCAGGCGGAAAACACTAATAAGTAACATAAATAAACAGGAGAGACAGATGACTCTCTCTGGGGAAGGAGTTCAACTTGGGACCAGGTCGTCTTCCCATCTGCCCTGGAATGGTGACTTGTTCTGGGGCCATCTGTACCTTCCTGTACTTGGCAGGGGGCCGCTTGCCTTCAGCTCCCCCCCCCAGCATCCTGTCTCTGACCCGGCGTTGGAGCCTGGGCCGCCTCTCTGTCGCCAGTCCAGACACATCCTTCCTGGGTGTGACCAGATGCCCCTTGCAGCCATCTTGGCAAAACCTTTCAAAAACAGCAGTGGCAAAGATTTGCCGAGCCTCACTGCCGTTCTCAAGGTTTTTGGCACCGTCAGACCCTGGAAAATCCCAGGCATTGTAGCGGGGGGGGGGCTGAGCCCATGAAATGCTGGCCGTATCAAAGCTGTGCCCCTGGACCCTGGGCCCAACGCACCTCTGGCGTTCGGGGCTGTTCCTCATGGCGGGCGGGCGGGGCCAGGAAGGAAGACGGGTTTAGGGCCGCTAACCAGCAAATACATCTTGGGGCCATTTTAACAGAGCCCCCCCTCCTCAAAACAGCCAGCCCCCCTCCCCCGCCGCCTGGGGGCTAGCAGTTGCTCTGCCCAGCACCCGCGTAAATGTGCCGCATCTAAGACCTTGTGGGGGCAACTGTGGCTGTTCAGGACTGAAGTGCAGGGCTGCCCTGAGAAGAAGAAGGAGGAGGAGGAGGAGGAGGAGGAGAGGAGGAGAAGAGGAGGAGGAGGAGGAGAAGAGGAGGAGGAAGAAGAGGAGGAGGAGATTGGATTTATACTCCACCCTTCACTACCCAAAGGTGGAGGAGGAGGGGGAGGGGGAGGAGGAGATTGGATTCATACCCTGGCCTTCACTACCCAAAGGTGTCTCAGAGCCGCTTACAAACTCCTTTCCCTCCCCCTCCCCACAGCAGACACCCCCTGTGAGGTAGGCAGCGCTGAGAGAGGTCTTGACAGAAATGGCTCTTTTTTAAGGACAGCGCATATCAGAACTACAGCTTGCCCAAGGTCATCCAGCCAGGTGCAAGTGGAGGAGTAGTGGGGAATCAAACCTGGTTCTCCCAGATTAGAGTCCGTGCGCTCCTAACCACGACACCAAACTGGCTCTCAGCACATCTTTGGACACAAGGTCCAATATGCAGCTTCTCAGGTTACCTGCTTGGCAGGCCCGTGTGGGAAGGGGCCTAAAGAAGCCACGGCCCAGCCACGCCATTCTCCGGCAGAGTCTTCTCTCCCTTCCGAATTTGCTTCAAGGTGCTGGTACTTACCTTAAAAGCCCTATGTGGCCAGGGTCCGACATACCTGAGGGACCACCTTTCCCCACACATACCCCAGAGAGCACTACGGTCAGGGTCACAACATCGACTAATCAGGCCCTAAGGATGCCAGGCTCGCCGTGACTAGGGCCAGGGCCTTCTCAGTGGTGGCTCCTCACTGGTGGAATGAGCTCCCGGAGGAGATCAGGGCCCTGCAGGACCTTTTACAGTTCCACAGGGCCTGCAAGACGGAGCTCTTCCGCCAGACCTTCAACCAGGAGCCGCCCACTACTACCACCAACTACCACTGTTATTAACATCTGTGGTAAAGGGCCGGCCCAGTTTGGAGATTGAGCCACATTGTCGTGGGAAACAGGAAGATCGCTGAGTCGGGAACTCTGGTGTTACATCTAAAGCACGCCACCTTAACGTAATGAAGGAATGACTGTTACTGCGAGCACTTTAATTGCATGCTTGCTTTTGACACAAATGTAACTAATAAATAAATATAAATAAATAAATAAATCTGTGGACACGATCCATAGCTCATCTCAAAGTCCCCCCACTGTCCGAACCTCTATAGAAGCACAC
>NW_015163647.1:226797-232700 GCF_001447785.1 Gekko japonicus | reverse complement strand
GCAGTTAAAATTGAGCCCCCCCCCCCTCTCTCTCCAGCTTTCGGTCTGTGCTGACCCCTCTCCCTCCTGCACTGTCCCCTATATTCCTCTTTCCAATCCTCAGCTTGGCTCCACGGGGAAGTGTAATCCCAGCTAAACTGAAAGATTCATAACAAGGGACGCCACCAAAGCTCCCTCTACGCTGTGGAGTCCTGTGAGCAAAAAATTCTCTCTTTGTGAGCTCCTGGCAGTAAAGTTGTGAGCCAGTGATTTGGCTACCGCATAAAGTAGTCTGCTCTGGAGCCGTCCTCCCTGAGCTAAGGCAAAAACGTGTGAGCCGGAGGCTAAAAAACAGTGAGCTGGCTCGCACTCACTCAGCTTAGAGGGAACACTAGATGCCACCCCCACCCGCTTTGGCCCCCCTCCCAGTGTTTGTGTGCATTGCTGGGCGGCCCTTGTAGGCGCTCCGCTGGAGCCACAGACGGGGAGAGACTCCTGTGGCCTGGCTCTGCACCCAGCAGCGCCCCTGAGGATCCAAAGCAGGCCCACCCACCCCTGGCACCAGAGTGGAAAAGCCCCCCTCCCCATTCTTGGGATCCAGTGGGAGATTCGGCCCAGAGGGCCTGCCACGGCGGCGCCTAAGCCAGTTTGGGCCAGAAAAGAGAGGTTTCCTCCACCCAGACTGGGATCAGCCCTGGAGTGACTGAAGGTGCCCCGGCCTGCTTGCTCCGACCGCCAGGCCGCATCCCGCACGGGGGGGGGGAGGGGGACGGCCCAGCCTTGGCTCGGTGCAGAAGGGCCCTGCCTGCAAGAGGACTTTCCCGGCCCCTCCCCCACCCCCATCCTTGCGGCTCAGCCTGGCTAGGAGGATGGGCTGCAGCCAACAATGCGGAAAAGGAAAACAGCCATCCGCTTCTTTCCTGCTAGGACGGGGGCGGTGGGGGGGGGAGGGAGAGAGAAACTGAACATCCTCTTGAATGCAAAGGGAGTTCCCAGCACGGAAGCTCCACAGCAAGACGTTGGCCATTTTGTCACCGCCTGGGAGGCTGCCCCTCTGGGGCTGAAGGACACACTGGCTGGAACGGCAGCCCCAGAGCCCGGTCCAAGGCCCGGCCTGGAGAACGCGAACCAGGGAGGGGCAGAGAGCAGGAGACCTCCACCTTACTCTACACTACAGTCTGGGGTAGTGGCTAAGTGCGTGGACTCTAATCTGGGAGAACCGGGTTTGATTCCCCACTCCTCCTCCACTTGCAGCTGCTGGGTGACCTTGGGCAAGCCACAGTTCTGGCACAGCTGTTCTCTCAAGAGCAATATCTGTTAAGAGCTCTCTCAGCCTTGCCTCCCTTACAGGGTGCCTGTTGTGGGGAGGGGAAGGAGTTTGTAAGCTGCTCTGAGACTCTCAGTGAAGGGCGGGCTATGAATCCAGTCTCTTCTTCTTCCTCTTCTTCTTCTACGCTTGCAAGGCCATGTAAGGAGCTTGTACAGACTCCCCCTCCCAGCTCAGAAAGCCAGGGTGGTGTTGTGGTTAATGCTGGATTCTCTGGACTTGATATTCGTATCTGGGAGAACCAGGTTCGAGTCCTGACTAATGCCACGGAAGGTCACTGAGTGACCCGGATCCAGTCACACACACTCTCTCAGCCCAACCTACCTCTCAGGGTTGTTGTGAGGATAAAAATGGAGGAGGACAATGCCAGCTGCTTTGGGTGCCCGCTGGGGAGAAAGGTGCGGTAGGATTGAATGAATTAAATAAATACCTAAATAAACAGTAAGAAGAAGAGATTGGATTTATACCCCCCGCCCTTCACTACCAAAAGGTGTCTCAGAGCGGCTGACAAACTCCTTTCCCTCCCCCTTCCCACAACAGACACCCTGTGAGGTGGGTGGGGCTGAGAGAACTCTGACTGAGGACTGCTCTTTTTCAAGGACAGCTGTGCCGGAGCTTGTGACTGACCCAAGGTCACATCAGCAGGTGCAAGTGGAGGAGTGGGGAATCAAACCCGGTTCTCCCAGATCAGAGTCCGCGCACTTAACCACTACACCAAACTGGAACTCCCTCCCAGGGTGGCTCCAGGCTGCCCAACCCGCTCCTCAGCACTTGGAGGCTGATTTCTGACCCACTGGTGGTGGTGGCGGCGGCAGCAGTGGGGGAGAGTGCCAGAGGCAGAAGACGGCACAGGGGGTTGTGGTGAGGGAAGGGACTGGGGGGGCTCCAAGGCTTCTCTGAGGAGTGGGGGCATTAGGAGTTCAGGCCACCTTTCTTCTGGCAGAGGGAATGAGCCGGGATTCCTTCCACCCAGGACGCAGCAGGGCACTGCCGGGGAGCAGACGGCACAAGAGCACAGGGGACTCGGCCCAGCCAGCGAGCACGATCCAGCCCCCTCTTGGCCCAGAAGCTGTGCAGTAGAAACTGAGGCTGCTCAATCCCAGCAGGCCCCGCCCACCGGCCACAAGGCCCTCCTGTGCCTTTTGCAAAGCCCTTCTCCAAAAGCCCGCACACCCACAAGGGACTCCTGGCGCCACACGGAGGTTCAAGCCGTGCCCTGGGGGCTGCTTTCTTGGTCTTTAAGGTGCCACCGGACGCGAACTTTGTTCCAGGCAGTGTTCCCTCTAAGCTGAGTTAGTGTGAGGTAGCGCACAGTTTTTTAGGCTCTGGCTCACACATTTTTTGTCTTCGCTCAGGAAGGGATGGCTCCAGAGCAAACTAATTAATGCAGCAGCCAAATAGCTCACTCACAACTTCAATGCCAGGAGCTCACAAAGCAGAATTTTTGCTCACAAGACTCCACAGCTGAGAGGGAGCCTTGTGACCGTGGAGGGCAGCAGAATTCCCAGGCTGAAGGGGCTTCACAAGAGTTCTGCAGAGAGACGGGGCAGCTCCTTCCCATCTCCCTGCCAATTTCTGCAAGAGGCAATTTGGGAATGGGAGCGGGAAAGAGGACAGCAGTTCCTGCCCCAGGAAATCTGGCCCAGATTGCCTTCGCCCTTTTGAAGCTCACCAAGAGAGCATGCTGAGGAGGCCCCGTGCTCGGCCGGTGGAGGCTCTGCGCCTGCCCTGTTCACCAGCAGCCGGGAGCTCTAGAACCCTTGGCCGCGGGGGCCAGAGGTGTGAGCCACGGGGCTCTTGGGCAGGGGCCTGGGACCAGGGCTCCCTCTAAACTGTGGAGTCTCGTGAGCAAAAATTCTAGTCCGTGAGCTGCTCCTGGCAGTAAAGTTGTGAACGAGCAATTTGGCTCCTTCATAAATCAGTTTGCTCTGGAGCCACCCTCCCTGAGCCAACACAAAAATGCGTGAGCCGGAGGCTAAAAAGCTGTGAGCTGGCTCACACTGACTCAGCTTGGAGGGAACACTACCTGGGACCACCAGCCCGGCGGTGCGGGGCCCTCCTTGGGCGTGTGCAGCAGGACCTTCTTTGTCTCTGGTGTTCGACTCGACGGTTTAATTTGGAAATATGGCTCTGTAGCTTGGGGTCCCTTGGGGAAGAAGCCGTGCACCCACCCACCCGCAGCAGAAGCGGGGCTGACGGAGCACAGCACAGGAGCCCCCCCTCTAAAGAGCCACCCCACCCAACAGGCGTAGGCAGCAGAATCCAAGCGCTCCCTCCTTCGGGCCTTGCCTGGAACTTCCCCAGGGGCCTATCCAGCCAACCGAAGGGCCACCGAGTCACGGATGAGTCTGTCCGCCACCTCTCTAGTCATCTGCTTCAGGTGCTGGCCCCCCCCCCAATCTGAGGCTAGATGGGTGGCAACTCGAGAAAAGCCTTTCTCCGTCGGGTCGGGGTCAAGGCTCCCACTAAGCTGCGGAGTCTGGTGAGCAAGAATTCTAATTTGTGAGCTACTGGCATTAAAGTTGGGAGCGAGCGATTGCGCTCCTGCATAAATCAGTTTGCCTCAGAGCCGTACTTCCTGAGCTAGGACAAAAAAAATGTGTGAGCCAGAGGCTAAAAATCTGTGAGCTGGCTCGCACTGACTCAGTTTAGAGGGAACACCGGTCGAGGTGCCAAAATTCTGGCACTCCCTCCCCAGGGAGACCATTCTTCCGCCAGCGGGCGAAGACTCCTTTTTTGTTTCGGCCGGCGCTCCCTCCCTAACTCTTTCTAGCCCCCCTCCCTGTTCATAATGTTTGATTGAACCGTTTGAAATATGTGTACGTATCTGAGATGCGCTGAAACATGTGCCACCGCGGGGACCTTGAACTGGGTGGGAAGGCAGCACAGGAAGGTTTCAATTAAATAAAAGGAACACATAAGCCCCCCCCCCGGTGGGGGCTCCCATTCACGGCTCCCTCTAAGCTGAGTCAATGTGAGCTGGCTCACCGTTTTTAGCCTCCGGCTCACACCTTTTTGTCCTAGCTCAGGAAGGAGGGCTCCAGAGCAAACCAATTTATGCAGCAGCCCAGTCGCTCACTCACAACTTGAATGCCAGTAGTAGCTCACAAAGTAGATTTTTTGCTCACAGGACCCCACAGCTTAAGGGGAGCCTTGCTGGGCATTATCCAGTTCAACCATGTGACATGGCATCCCCGCTCTGCGGGAAGGGTCGGCGGTGGGGGCACACGGATTCCCTGCACCCCAACCCGTCCCCTCCTGTTGGGCCCTTCTGCCAAGACCCTCACCTCGGTGAGCTGGCAACACTCCAGAATGCACTGCCAGCCTCCCCCCCCCCAGGGTGGAATACCACCAGTGCTCCCTCTAAGCTGAGTGAGTGTGAGCTAGCTCACAGTTTCTTAGCCTCTGTCTCACACCTTAGCTCAGGAAGGAGGGCTCCAGAGCAAACTAATTGATGCAGCAGCCCAATCGCTGGCTCACAGCTTTCATGCCAGAGTGGCTCACAAAGCAGAATTATTGCTCACAGGACTCCACAGCTTAGAGGGAGCCTTGGATACCACACCTTCCCTCCCTGGAGGTATTCTTTTATACCTTCTATCTCTGTCTTGTTTTCATGCTCCACCAGGTGGAATTGAAAGGCACAACACAATAGGATCTTCGAGGGATGTCTCAGAGCTTTGATGGAAACTTTGGCACCTGCGAAGCCTGCGAATGAGGACGCCGCCCAGAACAGGCACCCGCACCCCAGGCCGAGCGAGAGGGCTCCCAGCGCCCCCAAGAGAGCCAGCCTTGCACCCTGGAATGCACAGCTCCGGAAGCCGCCGGGTTCTGCCCCCCACGGGGAGAGGGTGGTGCAGGATCCGCCCGGGCTGTGACCCCTGGCAAAGTAACTGCCGGACCCCGGCTTGGCACCAGAGGGAGGCCTCCGGGAGTTTCTCACCCACCGGTCGAGAAAGGTGAAGGGCTGGCAGCGCCCCCCCCCCCCAGGTCTGCTCCCTCACGGGGCAGCATATGCTGGGATGATGCCCCCCCTCAGCCATCCGGGATGCCCAGCCTCGCCCTTCTGATGCCCCCACTCCCACCCCTACCGCCGCACGGGTGGCTCGCGTCCTCCTCGGACACTCACGCACGCCCCCCCCCCCCCCCCCCCCCCCCCCGGCTGGCCACCCAGGCTCCCTCTAGGCAGTGGAGGAGTCCCGTGAGCAAAACTTCTACCGTGTGAGCTGCCGGCATGGGAGTCGCGAGCGAGCGAGCGCGTTGGCTCCGGCACCAATTGGTTTGCCCTGGTGGAGCCCCCTCCTCCCTGAGCGGAGACAGACAGGACCTGTGTGAGCCGGAGGCTCAAGAGCTGTGAGTTGGCTCACACGCTCTCCGCTGAGAGGGAACAGTGCCAGTGGCCACCCCAGCGAAAGGCGGCCAGTTGTGGGGGTGGCTCCCCCGGCCCGCAGGTGTTACCCCAGGGGCGGGGAAGGAAAGTGGGTGGCTGGAGACGGACGGACGGCAGGGTCTCCCTCTCTCCCCCCCCCCTCCGCCTTTCCTGCGGCCCGAACAACTCGCCCCGGGGGGACGCGATGGGAGGCGCACTGCCTGCCCCCCC
>NW_015163647.1:218518-226466 GCF_001447785.1 Gekko japonicus | reverse complement strand
CCCCCCGCCCAAAGGGGCTGAGCGAGCCAGGCGCGGGGGGAGGGGCTGGCGGCGAGGACTTAGAGGAAGTGGGGTGGGGGGGCGCAGCCAGTCCAACCACCCGCCCACCCGAGGCGGGGCTTCTGCCTGAGCGTCTGGGTAAGGCTGGATTCCCCACCCCCAGAGCAGGCGGAGGAGAGATGGGGGGGTGGGTTATGCCCCGCTGATCTCTACCTCAAGGCGGCCTTCCCTGCCTCTCCCCACAGCAGGCCCCTTGTCAGGCAGGCGGGGAAAGAGGACCGTGACGGGCCCAAGGCCACCGGGCAGGCTTCAGGTGGAGGAGTTTTTGAGTCGAACCCGGTTCTCCCGGTTTCTGCTGATCCGGTGAACTTGGGCAGACCGTGAGAGGGAGGGCAGGAAGGGGTTGTCTCGGGGCTGCTTAGTTCTCCTCGTGGCCCTTTCTTAAGCTCCCAGGGAAATGCTGATCCCCGCTTTGGGGTCAGTTCTCCAAGACAGTTTTTGCCAGGGATCCTGGAGGGTTTTTGGCACCTTCTGGGCGTGGAACAGGGATCACTGGGGGCTTGGGGAGGGGGGGTATTTGTGAATGCCCTGCCTTGTGCAGGAGGCTGGACTAGATGACCCTGGAGGGCTCCCACCAACTCTATGGTTCCGTGATTAGAGGCCTCTGCCCTTGACCAGGAGACCACGCTGGCTCCCCATAGCACAGCCCTGGCCCCTCCCTCAGGATCCATCCCCCCTGCCCCGGGCAGTCACTTGTAGAGCAGCTGCAGCCTCCTGCCCACACCCCTTGCCCTCGGGCACCTGCCAAGGAAGCCACAAGGCCCACCTAGGGGCAGGTCCCCCTCTTGGGCCCACAGCCGGTGGGCATACCCTGCAGCCGTCTGTGTCTTTTCAGGGGTCAACTGCAGCCCCCCCCCAGGCCTACTGCCGAGCCGAGTCCTGGGGGGCCCCCTCCCTCCCTCCTCCCCGGTCCCCCCTTACCAGCGTGGGCGGCTGGGGACCAGGAGACCCCAAACAGCCTGGCGAAGCAGTCGCACATCCTCTCTCTGGCGCTGGGGGCTTCTGCTTCCTGGCCGGGTGGGAGAGCCGCTCTGCGGGGCCAGAGACCCTGCCCAGGGTGCGCCCGCCCGGGAGTGAAAAGGGCGGCAGCCGGCGGGATTAGAGCAAACCCTCCATCAGCAGTTTGGGCCGCCTCTGAAAGCCCCCTGGCATTGTTGGGCTGGAGGGCAGGACGGCCCCGGCGGCTGCGAGAGACAAAGGCCAGCCGGCGCCCCCCCCCCCGCCACACTCTGCACTGGCGGGAGGGCAGCCGGCCAAAGGCAGGCCAGGCCAGGCCGGGGGCCGTCTGCTCAGACCTGGGGGGTGGAGGTGGAGCCCTCAGGAAAAGGGGGTGCCCCCCCCAATGGTCAGGGGGCCTGGCCGCCCCCACCTGCCTGGGCACACCTAGGAGGACATCCCGAGAGAAGCCGGCCCGGGAGGCCCTCCGGTGGCACCTGTGGCCAAAGAGCCTCCTTGGCTGCCCGCTGGGGCTTTCTGCTCCCCCCCCCTCGCCCTGCCGAAGAGGCAGTCATCGTGCCCAGTGGCTCCGGGGCTGGCCGGGGAGGGGGGGGAGGTCCAGGCTCAAGCCTCACCTCTCCCAGGCCCTCCCAGGAAGGCCTTGCTCCTCCAGCTCCCCCTCCACAGATGGGTAACAGCCGGGGTCTCCCTGCAGTGTTCCCTCTGAGCGGAGTTAGCGTGAGCCAGCTCACAGTGTTTTAGCCTCCGGCTCACACATTTCTGTCTTAGCTCAGGAAGGGATGGGGCTCCAGAGCAAACTGATTGATGCAGCAGCCAAATCGGTCACTCACAACTTCAATGCCAGGAGCTCACAAAGTAGAATTTTTGCTCACAGGACTCCACAGCTGAGAGGCAACATTGCTTGGTGGTGTAGGGATTGCAATCCCAGGGTGGTGGTGGTTATAGAATCACAGAATCAGAATCGTAGAATGTCAGAGTTGGAAGGGACCTTGCAGGTCATCTAGTCCAACCCCCTGCACTCTGCAGGAGGAGAGCCGAAAGATGGCCCTACAACATCCCCGAGAGATGGTCGTCCAGCCTCCGCTTGGAAACGTCCAGCAAAGGAGCCTCCACCACCTCCCAAGGCAGCCTGTTCCACTGCTCAACCACTCTTACAGTCAGGAAGTTTCTCCCGAGATTTAGCCAGTATATCGACTCCCTTGTAATTTCCACCCATTAGACCTAGTCTTGCAATCCGGAGCAAGAGAGGATAGATCTGCTCCATCTTCTACATGACAGCCCTTCAGATACTTGAAGACTGCAATCATGTCCCCTCTAAGCCTTCTCTTTCCCAGGCTAAACAGACCCGACTCTTTCAGCCTCTCCTCATAAGACTCGGACTCCAACCCTCTCGCCATCCTGGTTGCCCTCTTCTGGACACGCTCGAGCTTGTCAACGTCCTTCCTAAAATGTGGTGCCCCAAACTGGACACAGGACTCCAGGTTGTTTGTCTGGACATGGCAGCGGCTCATCCTGCAGAGAGAAGCAGAATTCCTCACTGAGGAATCAGACTTGGGGGGAGGGGGGAACGGGGGGACAGCCACTCCACTCAGAGCCCTGGCTCAGGCTGCTCACACGGCCTCCCCCCCCCGCCCCCCCCGGCCCCCCCTGCCGGCCCTCTTCCCACAGAGTCCCGCGTGTCCTCCGATGTCTGTGCAGGGTGCCCTCCCCAAGAGAGACGGGGTGAGTGGCACCTCCTCTCCATAGTGGCCTGACCACAAGGGCAGCCAGAGACGCTGGGTGGCTCCACGGCTCCTGGGCCAGCGTGGCTGGGGCTCGTGGTGGTGCCACACCCTGACGGACAGAGCTGTTGCTTTTTATTCTCAGTTGCGCTGCTGAAATCTGATGGCTGATCTCTTGTGGCTGTTCGTATGGGATGGGTTTATCGTCTTTGGGCTTCTTTTTGTATGGGACGGGTTTATCATCTTTGGGCTTCTTTTGGGGGAAGTGGAGGGACAGAAGTAAATTTGATTTTTGTTGTTGTTCAGTCACACAGTCGAGTCCAACTCTTTGCGACCCCGTGGACCGCATCACGCCAGGCCCTCCTGTCTTCCGCCATCCTCCAGAGTTTGCTCAATTTCATGTTTGTTGCATTGGTGACACTGTCTGACCATCTCATCCTTTGCCGTCCCCGTCTTCTTTGACCTTCAGTCTTTCCCAGCATCAGGGTCTTCTTCTCCAGTGAGTGCTCCCTTCTCATAGGGTGGTGACCAAAGTATTTGAGCTTCAGCTTCAGTCTCTGGCCTTCCAGGGAACAGTCAGGGTTGATTTCCTTTAGGATGGACTGATTTGATCTCCTTACAATCCAAGGGACTCTCAAGAGTCTTCTCCGGCACCACAGTTCAAATGCATCTATTCTTTGGCGCTAAGACCAAGTTCAACAAAAGATACCCAAAGCTCTGAGTATGTCCAAACCTCCACCCCACCCCCTGGGGCCTTGGCCTCATGGCCCCCAACCAGAGACGTGTGTGTTCCTCAGAGAGGGGAGCTCTCCAGCCTTTCAGGGGATGTTTTGACACCAAAGAGATGGAGCTGCCAGGAGGCCACTAGCCACAGGGATGTAGCCAGTTTAGTGTAGTGGTTGAGTGCGCGGACTCTAATCTGGGAGAGCCGGGTGTGATTCCCCACTCCTCCTCCACTTGCACCTGGCTGGATGACCTCGGGCAAGCCGTACTTCTGATAAGAGCTGTCCTCGAAAAAGAGCAGTTTCTGTCAAGAGCTTTCTCAGCCCCACCTCCCTCACGGGGTGTCTGTTGTGGGGAGGGGAAGAGAAAGGAGTTTGTAAGCCACTCTGAGACACCTTTGGGTAGTGAAGGGCCATGGGGTATAAATCCAATCTCTTCTCTTCTTCTTCTTCCTTGTGCTGTGTGGCTTAGCCAAATGCTGGTAGGGGCAGTGCAGGCGCCCTGGAGCCGCACTCCATCAGAGCAGCCCCTTGCTCGGGGGACGCTCCTCAGCACCCTGAAAATGTGGAACCCACAAGGTGAAGTCTGAGGGATAGGGAGTTGCCAAGTACAGCACTGGACAAGCCCAACAGGTACACCGTTTCCATGAGGACTAGTGGCACACACTGTCATTTAATTTAAAATGTATTCGTTTCTGGTTCTCCTACAGCCCTAGAGGGTTTTCACCTTCAGAGAGCACCAGCTGCTGAGATTTTGCCGGCCACTTGACTCCCTGAGCAGATTTCCAGAGTTTCAGAATTCTGCACTGAGTTGTCATCCTCTCCTGCAGTAAGCTTAGGTGAGCTGTGGCTGGTTCTGCCTCCTGCAGCTGTCGTTTTCTGGCAGCCCTTTTGCGGCTGTGGCCACCGACCTGGGTCCGGATCCCAAAAGTGCTCACAGGCTCAAAAAGGTTGGGGCGCCCCTTGCTCCAGGACCACGGGCCGGCCACGGTGTGAAAGAGGATGCTGGGCTAGACGGACCACGGGTCAGATCCAGCGGGGCGTTTATCATCTCATGTAAAACCCTCCTTATGTTTCGAACATGAAACTAAGCAAACTCTGGAGCATGACGGAAGACAGGAGGGCCTGGCGTGATGTGGTCTGTGGGGTCGCAAAGAGTCGGACTCGACTGTGCGGCTGAACAACAACAAAACCCTCCTGCATCCGGGACAATCAAAGGAACCCAAACCCAAGGATTACAACCCATTTAAAAGGGTGGGGGGAAGTGCCTCGTGACATGAAAAGCCAGGGTGCCAAGGCTCCCTCTGAGCTGCGGAGTCCCGTGAGCGAAAATTCTACTCTGTGAGCCACTGGCATTGAAGGTGTGAGCGAGCGATTTAGCTGCTGCATGCATTAGTTTGCTCTGGAGCCATCCCTTCCTGAGCTAACACACAAAATGTGTGAGCCGGAGGCTAAAGAACTGTGAGCTGGCTCACACTCACTCAGCTGAGAGGGAACACTGGCTGCCCTGGCTTCTCTCTGATCAAGTTCACACAAATTGCCAGTCACTGGGAGCAGAAACTGGGGATTCCTCTCCTGGAACTGGCACGCAAAGGGAAGGATGGAGATAGGAGGACCGTTATCTCCCTCTTTCCCAGGAAGACTTGCAGGGTGTGGTGGTGGTGATGCATCTCTCTCGGAGACGAACGAACGGTATTTCCCTGGATGCCGGCCATCACACGCTTCAGCTGCACCGATGGAGGCTGTGCATGCACGCACGCGCGCACACACATACACTTACACCCATTCCAAGAGTCAGCAGTGGGGGAATCGTTCTGGTCAACAGCAAAGAAGAGAGCCGGGGGCCGTGGGGCTCTTGTGCCAGGGCGGCAAGGAAGCTGGTTCCAGAGATAGACCTGGGAATCAAAGCTCCCTGGATCTGTGGGAGAACCCTCCCGTGTCCCCCCTCCCTCCCCCTTTCCATGGCAAGAGGTCAGCCACCAGGAGGCTGCCGCTGCAGCAGGATAAACAGGGCCGGATATCCGCACCAGAGCGCTGGCTTCCTTGCTGTGAGGAGTGGATGGAGCCGGAGCCACGCCCACCAGCCAGCAGGCGCCCCCCCCCCCACCGAGGCTTCTGCGGCCGAGTGCACCACGGGCCACTGTCAGGGCAAACCCCCCCCCCTTTGCCATCACTGGCTGTGGAGGGGGGCTGGAGTCAGGACGCAGTGTTCCCTCTAAGCTGAGTTGGTGTGAGCCAGCTCACAGTTTTTTAGCCCCCGGCTCACACATTTATGTCTCCGCTCAGGAAGAGCAAACTAAATTCATGCAGCGGCCCAATCGCCCGCTCACAACTTTAATGCCAGTAACTCACAAGATAGAAGTTTTGCTCACAGGACTCTCCACAGCTTAGCGGGAGCCTTGGTCAGAAGGGGCAGGCCCACTCCATTTCCACGCCGGTCAAAGAGCACCCAGGACAAGAAGCGGGCAGGTCAGAGCCAGGATGACCGGGGTGTGTGTGTTGCCAGCCCAGCTCCCTGATCTCTTGCACCGGCGCCGGCAGAGACCACACCAAGGAAAGCTTTGCCAAGAGCCGGTTCCTCCATCACTGCATCATGAATGCTGCCTCGGTGAAGACTCTGGAGGGACAAGACACGTTCCTTTAGCCACAGGGCTGCAGCCCACCCCCCTTGTCGGGGGGTGGGTTAAGTGCGTGGACAAAAGAGCCAGTTTGGTGTGGTGGTGAAGTGCGCGGACTCTAATCTGGGTGAACTGGTCTGATTCCCCACTCCTCCTCCACTTGCAGCTGCTGGATGACCTTGGGCAAGCCACATTTCCCTCAGAGCTGTCCTTGAAAAGGACCAGTTCCCAAAAGAGCTCTCTCAGCCCCGCCTCCCTCACAGGGTGTCTGTTGTGGGGAGGGGAAGGGAAAGGAGTTTGTAAGCCCCTCTGAGACTGAGTGAAGGGTGGGGTATAAATCCAATCTCTTCTCTCTTCTTGTGAGATGGAACAGCCACAGAGTCAGGTGGGGCTTCAAGGAAATGAGGGGGGGGGAGGAATTAGGGATTCTTCACCAGTGGCCCTCTCCCAGAGTCCCCTCGCCAAGCCCAGGGGTGTCTATAGTCACCACGAACTGGCATCAAATGCCTGCAACAGACACTTAGAAATTCAAATGTGTGGGTTTTTTTTAAAACTCCCGTTCCCTCCCTAAGTCCCGCTTGAAGCCAAGACCTGCCCACAGACATGGTTGGGGAGTGGGGTGTCCAGATACCCTCCCCTGAGTCAGGGTGATGTTGATGTGTGCGGGAGGGAGAGCCTTGAATGGTCAGAGTTGGGAAGGGGGTGGTGGTGCTTGGATCTTTTTGTTTCAAAGAATGTCGTGGTTCTAAGTTAACATAATGATTCCCCCCCCCGCTCCCTTTTCTCCCCATTACTTTTTTTTAAAGTAATTATTATTATTTTTCAACACATAACACAAACATAACAAAAACACCCCCAAAAAACGAACCGAACATTAATCTGGAGCACTTTCCATTGGTTGTGTTTAAACTTTTCTCTTTATACAGCAATCATTTCTTTTTCCACCTACTCTATCACTTTATGCATGCACATATAATAACTATAAGGAGCTGCGGTGGCTCACGTGGTTAAGACGCTGAACTGCAGGCTGTGGAATGTC
Organism: Gekko japonicus; assembly: GCF_001447785.1. Lineage (NCBI taxonomy): Eukaryota > Metazoa > Chordata > Lepidosauria > Squamata > Gekkonidae > Gekko > Gekko japonicus. The sequence goes on along the minus strand of NW_015163647.1, from coordinate 219,349 downwards.
AGTAGTTCAGCAGTTCGAGACCCGAGTTGCGGCATGGTGGAGTGAGCTCTCGTCTCTGGTTCCAGCTCCTGCCAACCTAGCAGTTTGAAAGCAAGAAATTGCAAGTAGACAAATAGGTACCACTTTGGTGGGAAGGTAACAGCGTTCTGTGCGCCTTGGTGTTTAGTCATGCTGGCCACATGACCACGGAAACGTCTTCGGACAGCGCTGGCTCTTCGGCTTTGAAACGGAGAGGAGCACCGCAACCCTAGAGTCGGACTCGACTGGCTTTTGAGCAAGGGAAGCCTTTACCTTTTATAATAACTACAGTTTATATTGTGTTTTCTAGTGGTTATTATAGTATGAGTCACTTAAGATAGCTCTCAATCCATTTATAAAGTCTTGACCATGTTTTCTCGAAAGTATCTTCTCTTTTGCCTTGTAATAACAAAGTTAATTTGTCCATCTCAGCCGTTTCTAATAATTTGTAAATGATTTCTTCTTTTGGTGGTGTTTCTTCAGAGTCCTAAAGGTGGCGAGTTCTTATTCTCCAAATGGGTTCTGTCTCCTTCCAAATGCAGAGAGCCTTTTCCCCACAAAAAGCTCTGGGGGCGGGGGGGGAACTGACACCCACCAGCCCTGCTCCAGCTCTGCCCCCCACAACCAGCACGAATCACGATCCCTTAAGGACCCCCCCTCTCACAAGCCCTGGCTGGATTTCCCGCTCTGCTTTGGGGGGGGGGGAATCCCTCCTCTGCTTATTGCCTGACTTGATGGAAGATCCAGTGTAGGCCCAGCTGCGCCCTCTTGTGGCAGGCAGGCAGAAGAGGAGGAGATTGGATTTATTACCCC
>NW_015163647.1:208445-218505 GCF_001447785.1 Gekko japonicus | reverse complement strand
CCGCCCTTCACTGCCCAAGGGAGTCCCAGAGCGGCTTCCAATCTCCTTTCCCTCCCCCTCCCCACAACAGACAGACACCCTGTGAGGTCAGTGGGGCTGAGAGAGCTCTTGACAGAAACTGCTCTTTTTCAAGGACAGCTCTTGACAGAACGATGGCTTGCTCAAGGTCATCCAGCCAGGTGCGAGTGGAGGAGGAGTGGGGAATCGAGCCCGGTTCTCCCAGATTAGAGTCCGCGCACTTCACCACGACACCGAACTAGCTCACCCCTTGAGTCGCAGGCTCCCACCAAAAAGCGCACATCCAGCCGTGGAGAAAATTTGCCCATCTAGAAAGCTCAGCTCAAGTCAGGTCCTCACAATCACGCGTGTTACCCCCCCCCTTCCCAACCCTACCTCAGCCAGAGCCCTGCAGGCTTGTTCCAGATTGTGTCTCCCCACCACCACCCTTATGCAGGCTCTCAAGATGGGCTGCCCCCCTGCCCTTAACCCAACTGCCCCCTTGCAATGGGACGGATGCTGGACGGAGGGGCACGGGAGAGGAGGGATACCTCTCATATCTGCCGTCTCCCATAACCGGCCATACTTATCTACATCAATGGGCCGGTTTTCTCCCTACGGCAAGCTGTGGTTATTGATTTTATAGATTATCGATTTTATAGGTTTATGTCTTTTAAATTTTGCTATATTTACTGAAATGTTGTAACCCGCCTTGAGCCTGTTTATGGGAGGGGAAGGATATAAATGCGAAAAATAAATAAATAAATAATTCTTTAACTTTTCCTCTTGGTTCAAGGAAGAAGAAGAGGAGATTGGATTTATACCCCACCACTACCCAAAGGAGTCTCAGAGCGGCTTACATTCCCCTTCCCTTCCCCACAACAGACACCCTGTGAGGTCGGTGGGGCTGAGAGAGCTTTTTTCGCTCTTTTTCAAGAACAGCTCTTGTCAGAACTATGGCTTGCCCAAGGTCATCCAGCCAGGTACACGTGGAGGAGTGGGGAACCAAACCCGGTTCTCCCAGATTAGAGTCCGCGCACTTAAGCATGACACCAAACTGGAGGAGGAGGCTTACAAAAATAGTTAAAACCATCCCCAACTAAAACCAAAAACAAGCCCCGAGTCCCTCCCCCACCCTTCTTGAAAGGTGCCTGCTTCCCAAAGCCCTGGGGAACAGGCCGGCCTTGCAGCAGCTCCAGATTCACCCAGAGAGACGCGAATACGGCACAGGTTGACTGGGCTAGACCGGTGCCCAGGAGCCTCCCCCCCCCCAGGACAAGCCCTGCAAAGAGAGCATCGGAATGCCCCTAGCGGTCACTGACACCTCACAGCTCAAACCTCTTGTGTGAGTTACAACCTCTCCTGGAAGATGAGCCTTCCCTCTTGGAGGTAGGGGTCTGCCAGTCTTTACTTACAAACAACACACACACCCCAACCTGAAACAAGTGCTTTTATGCAACCACAGGCCACCCAAGAAATACAAATGCAGCTCCTGCCAAAGACCCACTTGCCAGCCCATCCGGAACACACACACACACACCCCGAAAGCCACCACAGGGCGTAACAGCATCAGCCACCCTGTGCTGTCCAGGGCGTCATTCCCCCCCCCCGCCATCCTGTCCCCTTCTGCCATTGTGTTTGCATGGACTGTCCAGAAAAGAAATGGACACAAACTGGACATTGTGAAGGAAACAACTCACAAGCCCTCCATGTTCCTTCGGGTTAGTCCGGGGAGGTCAAAACCCTGCACTACTATCCCGAGTCTCCACTCATCCGGGCCACCACTCTCCCATGCTCCTCGGGGGTGCCCAAAACAAACTCGGGAACACCCACTGAAAGAGCTCTCTCAGCCCCACCTACCCGACAGGCTATCTGTTGTGGGGAGGGGAAGGGAAAGGAGTCTGTAAGTGGGGAAGGGAAAGGAGTTTGTAAGCTGCTCTGAGACTCCCTTCGGTAGTGAAGGGTCATGGGGTATAAATCCAATCTCCTCCTCTTCTTCCAAGAGTATCTCCTGCTACCTGAGGTGCATCCTAGAGATCCCGTCCAGTTACCCCACTTCCTGCTTTGCTCCGACAAACAAGTGTGGGGATAACCCATTGCAGCTTCACAGTTTTGAGGTGTTGTGCTCCATGGGTGGTGGTGAGCGCACCTGCTGCCCCTCCCATTAACTGCACTTCAGACAGCAAGAACAAACAGGCACAGGAGTGTTTCCAAAGATCAGGCTTACGGCATTCAAAATATAAGAAAGTTTAATAAATTAATGAAAAGAATACAACTTATTTAGGCTGAGCAAGGATACAAAGAAAAGGTGAGAACAAACCGTCCCCTTTCCGTACACTCGGTACTTATCCTAATGATGTCTACATAGGACGGGGTAGTCTTGCTTGAAGCTGCAATAAAGTTCAGCATTACCCCTTAGTTCTCATTGTTGGGACTTCTCCCCTTCTCCCTTGCCACATGGCCTCTGCCCATCCAAGGAGCCGCTCCGGACTGAAGAGGAAATGGAAGACAGGTGCTTCTCTGTGTCCTCCTGAGTATTTGTATCCTACCTTAGGAGAGGCCTCAGATCTTCTCATCCCACAAGGGAAGAGAATACATTCAAACTCTTTGGCGATTTCCCTCTCTGTCCCTGGGTGTCACCTACCTGCAGGGTGTGGGGTGGTAAGGCACTGTCTTGTTTCGGCCAGAGTCATTAGCATAAGCAAGACTGCAGCTGGGTTTCTGAGCACATGCAGAATGTAGTCATAACGACTGAAATACCAGGGTGAATTCCTGGGTAGAGAGCATTGCTCCACAGGCATAAAAAATGGAAACAGGTTAGCATTAGCTGTATGTGCACTTTCCCCTGGAATTTCAAGACTCGTCGAATATCCTGCTCCTCCTCCTGTTTTTAGCTCTGGATATAAAAATCACTCTTGCCAACTGGCAGCCATGCAGAAGCATGTCCTGACTGAGGACGCTGGCTCACAAAAGTTTCTACCGCAAGGACTCAGATTCAAAACCTCATGAAGTTCCTCTGCCACCAACAAGACGATGCACATCCACATGCAGGGCCTTACAGCCTCTCGGATACCCCCCCCGCCCCGTCCCCATGAATATTCCCGGCAACAAAGGTCAAAAAACACTAGCCAAGATGTGCAAGCGGGAAGGCCAACAGACCAAAGCCGTGCTAGTCAAACACGTACGGGGGGGGGCATGCGTGTTTCGTATTTCGGACACCCCGCAGAGAACAGGTGCAGCGCCAGGACAGCAGCAGACCGCCCCCCCCGTCATCTCATGCCAGCTTCTTAACCCACCGGGTGCCCTTGCCACTCCAAGAAGTCCTCCTTCCCAATGCCAGCTCTCCGTGAAGACGGGACGCTCTTTCTCCCCTATAGCCCTGCAGCTGGGAAGGCGGTTTCACTTCCCTCTTTCTTACGAACGCCCTTTATGGAAGTTTTGTGCCGCCACCCAGTGGTCAGGGCAGGCGCGGCCTCATTAGCAGCAGCACAGGTTGTGCAGAGGCGGGATTAACCCCTGCCCTGCAACAGGGGCAGAACTTTGGTGCAAAATATTTGGTCAAAAATATTCCCTATCTTTATTGTTGACATGGGAGATGGAGGACATTGTGAAGGAAACAACTCACAAGCCCTCCATGTTCCTTCGGGTTAGTCCGGGGAGGTCAAAACCCTGCACTACTATCCCGAGTCTCCACTCATCCGGGCCACCACTCTCCCATGCTCCTCGGGGGTGCCCAAAACAAACTCGGGAACACCCACTGAAAGAGCTCTCTCAGCCCCACCTACCCGACAGGGTGTCTGTTGTGGGGAAGGGAAAGGAGTTTGTAAGCTGCTCTGAGACTCCCTTCGGTAGTGAAGGGTCATGGGGTATAAATCCAATCTCCTCCTCTTCTTCCAAGAGTATCTCCTGCTACCTGAGGTGCATCCTAGAGATCCCGTCCAGTTACCCCACTTCCTGCTTTGCTCCGACAAACAAGTGTGGGGATAACCCATTGCAGCTTCACAGTTTTGAGGTGTTGTGCTCCATGGGTGGTGGTGAGCGCACCTGCTGCCCCTCCCATTAACTGCACTTCAGACAGCAAGAACAAACAGGCACAGGAGTGTTTCCAAAGATCAGGCTTACGGCATTCAAAATATAAGAAAGTTTAATAAATTAATGAAAAGAATACAACTTATTTAGGCTGAGCAAGGATACAAAGAAAAGGTGAGAACAAACCGTCCCCTTTCCGTACACTCGGTACTTATCCTAATGATGTCTACATAGGACGGGGTAGTCTTGCTTGAAGCTGCAATAAAGTTCAGCATTACCTTAGTTCTCATTGTTGGGACTTCTCCCCTTCTCCCTTGCCACATGGCCTCTGCCCATCCAAGGAGCCGCTCCGGACTGAAGAGGAAATGGAAGACAGGTGCTCCTCTGTGTCCTCCTGAGTATTTGTATTCTACCTTAGGAGAGGCCTCAGATCTTCTCATCCCACAAGGGAAGAGAATACATTCAAACTCTTTGGCGATTTCCCTCTCTGTCCCTGGGTGTCACCTTCCTGCAGGGTGTGGGGTGGTAAGGCACTGTCTTGTTTCGGCCAGAGTCATTAGCATAAGCAAGACTGCAGCTGGGTTTCTGAGCACATGCAGAATGTAGTCATAACGACTGAAATACCAGGGTGAATTCCTGGGTAGAGAGCATTGCTCCACAGGCATCAAAAATGGAAACCGGTTAGCATTAGACGGCCTCACAGCTGTATGTGCACTTTCCCCTGGAATTTCAAGACTCGTCGAATATCCTGCTCCTCCTCCTGTTTTTAGCTCTGGATATAAAAATCACTCTTGCCAACTGGCAGCCATGCAGAAGCATGTCCTGACTGAGGACGCTGGCTCACAAAAGTTTCTACCGCAAGGACTCAGATTCAAAACCTCATGAAGTTCCTCTGCCACCAACAAGACGATGCACATCCACATGCAGGGCCTTACAGCCTCTCGGATACCCCCCCCGCCCCGTCCCCATGAATATTCCCGGCAACAAAGGTCAAAAAACACTAGCCAAGATGTGCAAGCGGGAAGGCCAACAGACCAAAGCCGTGCTAGTCAAACACGTACGGGGGGGGGCATGCGTGTTTCGTATTTCGGACACCCCGCAGAGAACAGGTGCAGCGCCAGGACAGCAGCAGACCGCCCCCCCCGTCATCTCATGCCAGCTTCTTAACCCACCGGGTGCCCTTGCCACTCCAAGAAGTCCTCCTTCCCAATGCCAGCTCTCCGTGAAGACGGGACGCTCTTTCTCCCCTATAGCCCTGCAGCTGGGAAGGCGGTTTCACTTCCCTCTTTCTTACGAACGCCCTTTATGGAAGTTTTGTGCTGCCACCCAGTGGCCAGGGCAGGCGCGGCCTCACTAGCAGCAGCATAGGTTGTGCTGAGGCGGGATTAACCCCTGCCCTGCAACAGGGGCAGAACTCTGGTGCAAAATATTTGGTCTAAGATATTCTCTATCTTTATTGTTGACATGGGAGATGGAGGTCCCCCGCTGAAAGCGTTATTCTAAAGAAAACTGGGAGACTGTTGGCTTGGCTTTTGAAAAAGCTTTGTGCAAAACGCGAGTAGAAAGCCGGCAACGCGTGAGCAAGCCTTGAACCGACATCTAATGACACAGGTGTGATGAGAACTGATCCCTGAAGACATCAGGCTGATAAAGTGTCTACATTCTAATGGTGTCGTGGTTAAGACTCTAATCCGGGAGAACCAGGTTTGATTCCCCCACTCCTCCTCCACTTGCACCTGGCTGGATGACCTTGGGCAAGCCGTAGCTCTGACAAGAGCTGTCCTTGAAAAAGAGCAGTTTGTGTCAAGAGCTCTCTCAGCCCCGCCCGCCTCACAGGGTGCCTGTTGTGGGGAGGGGAAGGGAAAAGGAATTTGTAAGCCCCTCTGAGACACCTTTGTGAAGGGCAGTGTAGGGCAGGATATAAATCCAATCTCTTCTTCTTCTAACGGTCTTTATCTGAAGCGCTTCTGTTTATTTTGGATTACTTTGGACTGTTTTCATGACCTGATTGTTTTATATTATTCGAAGTTGTAATTGTCATAATATCGTTGTAATTACTGGTCTGACACTGTATATATAAAGTATTTTGCAAATACTTCTGATATCTCTGTACACAGTTGATTTTGGGTTTTGGTTATTCTGTACTGTGTTATTTCCCTGTTTGGTTTTTTGATCCTTCCCTGGAAGAGGCGGGAAAAGATCTCTGCAAACTCTCAAGGCAGGGGACGGGCTGGAAGGGGAACACAGCAGACAGCCCCTAGCCAGGGAGTGGGCAGAAGAATCCCCACATGCCCTCCTGGGGCAATCACGAGGCCTAGAGGGCTCTTGTACCTTCACAGCCCGCCCGTCGGCAGGTCCAGGCTGCAGGCCTTTGCATTGGGACACCGGAGCCTAGCGTGGCCCCTTCTAACTACTGCTTGGAGGCAGAGGAGCAGTCTTCTCCTCTGCGCCTGACCACCCAAGCTGCCTCTCTGCCCCCCCCTCAATTTAATCCCCTGGGACCCTTTGCCCCCGAGGCCACCCACCCCACCTTTCTCCCGCCTGGCCGGTGTTCCCTCTCGGCTGAGTTCGTGTGAGCCAGCTCACAGTTTTTTAGCCTCCGGCTCACACATTTTTGCCTTCGCTCAGGAAGGGTGGGGCTCCAGAGCAGACTAGTATATGCAGGAGCCAAATTGCTCACTCACGACTTTAATGCCCGTGGCTCACAAAGTGGAATTTCGGCTCACAGGACCCCACAGCTTAGAGGGAGCACTGCGACCCATCACATTCTCCGCACACTGAGAAGAGCTGGCAAAGGCCAGCGCAGCCAGATTCTTGCTGTGGGTGTGTGGGTGGCAAGGACGTCCTAAGCCAGGAATCTGGACCAGCCAGGCGGGATGCCCCGGGCACGAGTCATCCCGTGGGAGAGGCTCACACTTCCTCCTGCAGCTTCCTGCCCGGACAAAAACTACCAGGCAGGTGCCCAGTGGAGGGGGGAAGGGAAGAAGAGCGGCTTGCAGGTCTTCCAGCTGATGGGACCCCCCCCCCTCCCCATGAGTCTGTTGGCAGGGAGTTCTTTAGGTGAAAAGCACAGCCAGTGGGCAAACCCCCCGCCAGCAACAGGGCAAACCATTCTGCGCCTTCATTCTCCAGCACGGGGACACCAGACACTAAGGGAGAACACTTTTAGAGCGGGAATCAGAAGGTAAAGAGCCAGTCCCACACGGGAGCTCACCCTGGAGGCACAGCATGCTGGGATAGGGCCAGAGGTCACTGCCTTTGCATGTCGCCTGTGGCATCAGACAGCCACGGAAGGGTCAGACAGCCAGTTTGGTGTCGTGGTTAGGAGCGCGCGGACTCTAATCTAGGAGAACTGGGTTTGATTCCCCTCTCCTCCTCCACTTGCACATGGCTGGATGGCCTTGGGCAAGCCGTAGTTCTGTCAGAGCTGTCCTTGAAAAAGGGCAGTTTCTGTCAAGAGCTCTCTCAGCCCCACCTGCCTCACAGGGTGCCTGTGGTGGGGAGGGGAAGGAGTTTGTGAGCCGCTCTGAGACTCCCTTGGGTAGTGAAGGGTGGGGTATACAGCCAATCTCTTCTTCTTCTTCTTCTTCCCCCAGTCATCAGTCCGTGGCCAGGTGGGGCACTGAGCCCCAGGCCTCCTATCCCCAAAGGCAGAGGCTTTTGTGCTAACCAGCCAAGGAGGCCTACCTTTTAGGACTGAACGTGAATGGGACAAGAACAGGAGGATTCTAAGCCCTGCCTTGCTGGGTGCAGCAGAGGGAGCCGGCGGGCGAGTGAGCATGTGCAGGGGATGCTGGTCGGAAGGGCCAGGAGGGAGCCCGGTGTTCCCTCTAAGCTGAGTTAGTGTGAGCTAGCCCACAGTTATTCAGCCTCTGGCTCACACACTTTTTGTCTTGGCTCAGGAAGGATGGGCTCCACAGCCAACTAATTTATGCAGCAGCCGAATCGCTTGCTCACAACTTCAATGCCCGTAGCTCACAAAGTAGAAGTTTTGGCTCACAAGACCCCGCAGCTCAGAGGGAGCATCAGGACCAGTGGTCCCTTTAAGCCATGCGGGGGAGCGGGGGCTCATTTAATACAGAGGGAACATCGGCCAGGACACCCCTGTGCTACTCCCCCACCTTCCCCCAGGCTGAACCTCCACAAACGGTTGCCCGCCTTTGCGCAAAGCTCGCCTGTCTGTCTCCGGCAAACAGGTTCGACCACAGTGGGCCAGACACCCACACCCCACTGGTCCATGCCCAGAGGCCCAGCCTCACCAACCCGCATTCTAACCGGACACCCCACACACACACACACACGGGGTGCCAAGGACAAGAGACCGTTGAGTCCAGAGGCCAGCAGAGACGGGGACTCCCCTCCGTGCGGTGCGCCCCGGCTTGAGTCCTCACAACGCCTCGGCTCCCACGAGGACGTCCAGGAGGTAGTCCAAGTCCGCCAGCTCCTGCCTGGCCGCTTGGGTGCCGGGGCAGGCCTCCTTGCCGGGGGCCCAGGGGTCGCAGTCGTACATGGAGGTGTCGATGTCCTCGAAAACGCTGTCCAGGCCCTCCTCCAGCAGGGCCCCCCCGGGGTCCAGGAGCTCCAGGGGGCCGAGGCCCGGCTGCGCTGTCCTTCCGGGCTCCGGGCTCAGCCCGCACAGCAGCCGGTCTTCGGGCTGGGCCTCCGGCGGGCGCAGGGGGTTGCTGAAGCCGTCCGTGCTGGTCAAATCCTCCAGAATCGAGGAGAAGACGGAGGCGTCCATGTCCGACAGCAGGAGCTGGTCCACAGGGGCGAGGGGGGGCGGCAGCAAGGGGGGAGGTCTCCCGCCAGGACCCCGGTCGCTGTCGTCCAGCCAGGACCCCCTGCCCGGAGGCGGCTGTGGCCCGGGGGCGGAGGGCTCCGTCGCGTCCCGGAGGCGCCGGAGGGTGTTGGCCACCAGGACCAGGTGGCGGAGGTCTGGCTCCCCCCGCTGCAGGCTCTGGTGCAGCTTGGAGACGGAGATGCTGAAGAGGGCGCTGGAGGGCGTGGCCGAGGCAGGCCCCGCCTCCTCCCCCTCCTCCTCCTCGCTCCGCTTGCGCTTCCGGCTTTTGCCCAGCAAGGTGGCGGAGGTCTGGCTCCCCCCGCTGCAGGCTCTGGTGCAGCTTGGAGACGGAGATGCTGAAGAGGGCGCTGGAGGGCGTGGCCGAGGCAGGCCCCGCCTCCTCCCCCTCCTCCTCCTCGCTCCGCTTGCGCTTCCGGCTTTTGCCCAGCATCGTCCTGGAGGGGGGGGGAGGGAGGGGTCAGAATGGCCAGGCAGGTGAGCAACTGCTAGAGAGGGGGGGGGGCTCTGATCCCTGCCCCTGAGAAGGAAAACTCCCCCCCCCACATCACATCAGGTGACCTCACTCAGAGGGGCAGCCATCACCCCCCCACACACACACACAAGGACTCTGCAGAGTTCTCAGCCGTTCCCTCTAAGCTGAGTGAGTGTGAGCCAGCTCACAGTTCTTAAGCCTCCGGCTCACACATTTTTGCCTCAGCTCAGGAAGGACGGGGCTCCAGAGCAGACTAATTGATGGAGCTTCGATGCCAGCAGTAGCTCGCAAGGTGGATTTTTTGCTCACCAGACCCCACAGCTTAGAGGGAGCACGGGCTCCCAGGAACACACCTTTCACCTGGGCGAGGGTTGCATCCCCCTGTGTTGCAGAGGGCGGCTCTTTTTAGAGGCGGGGAGGGTCACTCTCCTCCTCCTCCCCCCCCCACCGGTCATTTAAAAGCAAGGAAAAGGTGGCTTGCAAGCTGCCGAGTCACCAGCTGTCCAGCTTTTTGCGGCCAATGACGTTCAGCCGGAGCGGTGCGCCAAGGGGCCCCGGGAGGCCCGTCCTCCCGCCGCCTCCCCCCCTCCGCTGGAGCGGGGCAAGGAGGCGCGCAGCCGAGCCCAGGTCCCACCCCCACCCCAATGCATGGCGGAGAGAGATGATGTTCGCCCCCCTCGCCTCCGAGGGAGGTCTCTCGTGCGCACGACAGCCTTGCACGGCGGCCCCCCCCCCCGCCCCCTCCGCCCCCCCGGCCCTGG
>NW_015163647.1:205497-208124 GCF_001447785.1 Gekko japonicus | reverse complement strand
TCTCGGCCGCCGGAGCCCGGCTACATTCGCCAGGCGTGGGCGGAGGCAGCCAATCGCGGGGCTCGCCCGGGCGCCCTCATCTGCATCGGAGGGGAGGAGCGAGCCCGTCGACGTCACTGCGGGGGGGGAGGAGGAGGAGGCCGGCGCTCCCCGGAGGCCACGCCCCTGCCCGGCCCCGATTGGCTGAGGCGCGCCGTCCCCAACCTGCGCCCGAGCTGCGCGGAGGGGCTTTCTGCACGCGCCTAGGGGCGCTCTTGCTCTTTGGCCCAACACGCCGCTGCCGCCCCAACCCCGGCCGCCTTGCCTTGCCTTGCCTACCCCAAGGCCCTTCACTACCCGAAGGACTAGTCCCAGAGCGGCTCGCGATCTCCTTCCCCTCCCCACCACAGATACCCCCTGTGAGGTAGGCGGGGCCGAGAGAGCTCTCTCGAGGACTGCGCCGGAGAGAACCGCTCCGAGAGAACTTGTCACTGACCCAAGGACACACCAGCAGCAGCTGCACGTGGAGGAGGAGGAGGAGCGGGGACTCCAACCCGGCTCTTTCTTTTTAAGCCCCTTTTTAACAAAACCCCGGCACCCCGGGAAACCACCACCCCGGCCGGTCCGTTGGCGTGCAAGGCAGAGGGGACGGCTGCCCTCGGCTCTGGCCCTGGAGGCGCGGCTCCTTCCTGGCCGAGGCGGCGTCAGGAGGGCTCGTGACCGGAGGGGGGGGGGGGTGTGCAGGAGGAGCAGCCTTTTGCGGGGGCCAAGGCCGCGCGCCCCGCTTCTGGCACCCCCCCTCCCCTCCCCTCCCCTGCTGGCGCTCTGCGGTGCGCGCGGCCTTGGGCCCCGGCCGGGGAAGGGGCATTGCAGGAGAGAGGCCAGCCGGCCACCGAGCGAAGCCAGGGCACCTCCGGCGCAGCAGTGCTGCAGCAGCCGAGGGAGGGCGCCACCCCAGGGGTGAGTGGCCTGGCAAACGGGAGGGGGCAACGGGGCAAGGATGCCCCCTCGGGGTCCTGGCTAGAGATGTGAAGGCCTGGGGAAAAATTGGCAAGTCCTAGGCTACCAACTGAACTCTCCAATGCAAGAACAAGATGCATTTCTTCTTTTAGGAGGTGCTAGTGTCACAAGAAAAGGAAAAAAGGTTTCAAGTTTTGTTTTTTCATGCGGGTGGGTATTCGGTTTGTAATAATTGTTTGGATACACTATATTTTTAATATGCTCCTTGTGATAATTTCATGCCAAGTAAAAATGTCCATGGTCATATTTTATGTTCCTAAAGTAACAGAATGACTTTCAATCTGGAAAAGAAAAAAGAAGTGCTAATGTAGCGGTTTTTTTCGATTTTTCTGAAAATTTCCGTTTTTTTCCAGGGAAATAACCGGGTTTTTTTCCGACCTTCAAAATTTCCAGAAATTTTACATCTCTAGTCCTGGCAACAGAGAAGGGCGCCCTCAGGTGGGGACAGGCCCGACACAGAGCTCCTGAGCATCAAGCTGTCAGCCAGCCACGCCTGCCGGGGGGGGGGGGTAACGGGGTGGTGGTGGTCGGCATAGAATCCTTTGGCACCAGGGGGTAGAGGGCCATGGCCAAGACACACACAGGGGTGGGCTCCTCCTCAGGCCAGCAGAAGGTGGGGGAAGGGAGCAGTCAGAGAGACTGAAGCCCAAAGACAGACCTGCCTGGCACCCCCAGCTCCTCTGCCCCCAAGCCAATAGCCCAGCCCAGAGTGACGTTCTGACCTGACCGGCTTCTTTCCTCCCTTGGGTTGCGACCAGTGCCTGGCGCATGGGGGAGCGTCCCTCAAACTTCTCCCTCACGCCCACACCCCTAGCCAGGCTTTTGTGGCAGTTTTCCCCTCCTGGTGGGGCTGAAGTCCTCAGTGCAGAAATAAGAGCCACGTAGCCAACAGAAAGCTCTCTACCAGGAGAGATCTCTAAATGACAAGCTGTCAGCTGCTTTAGATGGCTGTTCTCAGCGGCTGCAAGTTAATCCCTTCTGCCAGCCTAAGCAACAATTCTGATAGCAAGCCGGCAGGAGGGGGTGAGGACTTCTGCGGTCAAGAAAGCTCACAACTAGGAGGCAGAAAAACTCTCTGAAAGGAGACCAGTTTCTTGACACAGTTAGAAGGGTCCCTGGAGGTCACCTACTCCAACCCCCTAACTCAATGCAGGAATTAGTCAACTGCAGCACCCCACTCTGCTTAAAGGAGCACAGGCCTTTAAAAAACGTTTGGAAAAAAGCATTTACAGGAGAAATTCTTGTGGGGTTGTGCCTTTTAAGAAAGGGGGTGGAGCCCTCCAAAAGCCCCACAGCAGCTACAGGCCTGATTGTCCCTTCTTGCCGGGCGTTCTGTTAACAACAGTGACAGCCCTGGATTCCATTTTGCAGCCCCCAAATCTTGCTGTGTGTCCCCTCTCCCATCAGGACTCAGGCTGGAGGCAAAGCTCAGAGACCCAGGCCCAGATCGAGCCCGCTTTGGACTGCAGGAGGAGGGAGATACGCCGGGAGGAGGGAGTCCCCAGGGGACCAGGCGAGGGTTAAGGTGAAGAAGTCGACACAGCAATGCTTGAGCCACAGAAAACAGGCGATCTTTAATACTCCCACTGCCTGGTACACAAGCCAAGTATGTAAGCCTGGGAGGGCGG
>NW_015163647.1:198691-205448 GCF_001447785.1 Gekko japonicus | reverse complement strand
GGGGAAGGGGGGACAGGGACAGAAAGGGAGGGGGGGTAGATGAGAGCTGCAGGCAGCCAGCTCCCCAAGGCAAGCAGGGAAGGCGCTCTGCGTGAGGCCGGACGGGAGCCACTGCTGGGCCACAGCACCACGCAGTGAGGTTTTGCAGCCACAAGACACTCCCAAGGTGGAAAGGCCAAGGGCTGGGGGGGAAGCGGACGGCTGGACAGGCCACAGCAGAAAGTTAAGAGTTCCCCCCTCTGCTAAGGAGACCGCTCTCCAGTCTCCATCCCGGTTAGAGGAAGGCGGGGGCGGCTGTGGCACTACTCCTTGGGGTAATGCCTCGACAGGTAGACGTTTTTCCCATCATACTCGGCGGTGGTCAGGCACTTGAGGAAGAAGTGCCCAAGGTCGTGCTTGGAGATGACTCGGGAGCCCCCCGACGAGTCCACGGTCACCGTGTAGTCCCCTGTGAGCGGCTGGTCCCCTGGAAAAGGAGAGAAGACCAGTTGGACGCGGGGAAACCACAGGCACCCGGCATGGACTCCATGCACCATGAGTGTCGGCTCTTCAACTGGCAAATTCCATTTCATTGCCACTTTTGGCGTTTATTGCCCTTTTCCTCTGTTTTGTCTTCTCAATACCCCGAGGTATCTGAGACTGCTGTATGAGGCCTCCAAGAAAGAGTCCCACCATCAGTGTTCCCTCTAAGCTGAGTTGGTTGCACCTCCACTCGCAGCTGCTGGATGACCTTGGGCAAGCCATAGTTCTGTCAGAGCTATTCTTGAAAAAGAGCAGTTTCTGTCAGAGCTCTCTCAGCCCCGCCTACCTCACAGGGTGTCTGTTGTGGGGAGGGGAAGGGAAAGGAGTTTGTGAGCCACTCTGAGACTCCTTTGGGTAGTAAAGGGTCAGGGTATAAATCCAATCTCTTCTCTTTTCATGTGAGCTAGCTCACAGTTTTTTAGCCTTCAGCTCCCACATTTTTTGTCTTAGCTCAGGAAGGATGGCTCCAGAGCAAACTAATTTATGCAGCAGCCAAATAGCTGGCTCACAACTTTAATGCCAGCAGCTCACAAAGTAGAATTTTTCCTCACAGGACTCCACAGCTTAGAGGGAGTAGTGTTGCCCATCATCTCATCTGGTAAAAATTCACCCTTCCTAAAAACATGGGACACAAAAATCCAAACTGAGCAGAACCAAGTTTTAACTAGATTTGCCCTCGATTCACCACTAGAAAGGGGACTGCCGGCCAGGAGAGGAAGTTCACAAAGTTAGAGATGTAAAATTTCCGGAAATTTTGAAGCTTGAAAAAAAACCCATTTTTTCCCGTTTTTTTTCGGGGAAAAACGGAAATTTTCAGAAAAATTGAAAAAAATGCTACATTAGCATTTCTTTTGTCTTTTCTAGATTGAAAGTCATTCTGTTACTTTAGGAACATAAAATATGACTATGGACATTTTTACTTGGCATGAAATTATCACAACTAGCATATTAAAATATAGTGTATCCAAACAATTATTACAAACAGAATACCCACCCGCATGCAAAAAAACCCAACCTGAAACCTTTTTCTTGTGGCAATAGCACCTCCTAAAGGAAGAAATGAATCTTGTTCTTGCATTGGAGAGTTCAGTTGGTAGCCTAGGACTTGCTTGTCCTCAGTGCACAGAAATTAGATCAATCTGATACTATACATATTTTTTAGAAATGATTTGGAAAATATCTGAACACCTTGTCTTAAAATATTTTATTCATCATGTTAAAATAAAACGTTCCATAATCAATTTCTTTTCTTTTCTTTTTCCAATTTTTCGGAAAAAAACAAAAAAGGCTTCAGGAAAAAAGCGGGGGGGGGGGTTTCCCCCCCCGAATTTTCCTAGTTTTTTTTCCGGGCCTCTGCATCTCTACACAAAGTTAAATCCTGCATCTGGCCATGAATGGGAATCCAGCCCCAACTTTGTGGAAACTGAAACTAATCAGTACAGGCAAATGATTGTAAGCATTCGCGTACGTGTGAATCAGTGTCTTCTCATGTAGTTTCATAACCTACACAAGTTCGGTTGCCAACCTATAGGTGGCACCTGGAGACGTGTTATTGCAACTGATCTCCAGACGACCCAGTGCAGCCCCCCCCCCCAAGCCACACCTGCAATGTGGGGGGGCATCACGTAGACGCAGTCCAGCCCCGACTCCTTCAGGATCTGCTGCATTCGTATGTGGTCCTCGGTCAGCGGCCGCAACTTGGCAGGGACCTTCTCCAGATCCCACATCAGGAACGCTGGGTCAGAAGCACGAAAAGCCTGGTTATTGGCTCTCCCCTCCCCCAGGGCACCCTGCCGTGGGACAGCCCGCCCCCCGCACCGGTGCTGTGACTTGGGTGACACCCCCCCACGTGAGACACATTAAGAGAAACCTAAGCATGACCACAGTGAAGCGTGACAGGGGCAGGGCACGCGAGGCGAAAGACAGCACTAGGACCTTAGGGAACTGAATGCAAATCCCGCCGCCTGGAAGTGACTGTCCCGTCATCTGCAGAACAGGAATCTCATCGACATGTTCAGCCCCGTTCAGAGTTTAGAGTGTTTCTAAGCCCCGCTTGCTTTGGCTCCACCCAGGACTGGAGTGCCGCGGGCGCACTGGAAGGGGCCGCCCGGCCCCAAGGAAATGCGGCTGGCCGGGCCCCGAGGACTTCTCGGAGGGGGGCTCACCTGAGAGACAGACCACCACCTTGCGGATCCCGTGGGCCTTCATGGCTTCCACGATGTTCCGGGTGCCCTCAGACATCATGTTGGTGGGGCCTGAGGAGCAACGGACGGAAGGGAGACAGTCAGGAAAGCCTGGGGGGGTGGGGTGGGGGACTGGGGCTGGGGGTGCCGGGGGGTGGGGGGAGACTGCGCCTCTCGTACTCAGGTCGTTGCGGGTGCCCAGAATGACGATCACGGCGTCTTGGCCCTTCACAGCCCGGTCGACGTCCTCCGGGTTCAGCACGTCCCCCACGATGACGTGTGCCGGCTGGAGCTCCGGGGGGAGGCGGACGGGGTCCCGCACCAGCACCGTCACCTGGTAGCCTGGAAAGAGAGGGCGGGGACCAGGGGATGAGAGACCTGGGTTCAACATCCCCACTCCGACGTGGAAGCTGGCTGCGTGATCGTGGGCTGGTCACACACCTGCCACCCAGCCCTACCTCATAGGGTCGTTGTTGTGAAGACAGAATGGAGTGCAATTATGGTCCCCACACCTCAGAAAGGATATTACAGCATTGGGAAAAGTGCAGAAAAGGGCAGCTAGAATGATCAAGGGGTTGGAACACTTTCCCTATGAAGAAAGGGTTAAAGCGCTTGGGGCTTCTTTCGCTTGGAGAAACGACAGCTGAGGGGTGACATGATCGAGGTTTATAAGATTATGCCTGGGAAAGAGCAGGTAGAGAAAGAGGTACTTTTCTCCCTTTCTCACAATACAAGAACTCCTTGTGGGCACTCCATGAAATTGCTGAGAGGTTGGGTTAGAACGGATCAAAGGAAGTTCTTCTTCACCCAAAGAGTGATGAACACATGGAATTCACTGCCACAGGAGGTGGCGGTGGCTACAAGCGTGGACAGCTTCCAGAGGGAACTGGATAAGCATATGGAGCAGAGGTCCATCGGTGGCTGTTAGCCACAAGGTATAGACAGGAACTCTGGGGTTAAGTGATGCTCTGTATTCTTGGTGTTTTTTGGGGGGGGCAACAGTGGGGGGGCTTTTTGCTTTAGGTCCCCACTGGGGAGCAAGGTGGGGTATGAGTGAACTGAATAAATAAATAAATAGGGTCAAGATGGGCAGCCGTGTCAGTCTGTCTGCATATATCAGGAGTATCAGGGTAGGGACGCAGAGGAAGGCCATGGCAAACCACCTCTCTCTCTCTCTCTCTCTGCCCTCACCTGCATGGCTCAGGCTAGCCTGATCTCCTCAGATCTTGGAAGACAAGCAGGGTCAGTCCTGGTCAGTCCTTCCACGGGAGACCACCCAGGAAGTCCAGGGTTGCTACGCAGAGGCAGGCAAAGGCAAACCACCCTCTGAGTCCCCAGCCTGACCTGGTGGTCTAGGCTAGGCCGATCAGAGAGCCAGTGTGGTGTGGTGGTTAAGTGTTGCGGACTCTCGTCTGGGAGAACTGGGTTCGATTCCCCACTCCTCCTCCACTTGCAGCCCCACCAAGAAAGAGCCCCACCATCAGTGTTCCCTCTAAGCTGAGTTAGTTGCACCTCCACTCGCAGCTGCTGGATGACCTTGGGCAAGCCATAGTTCTGTCAGAGCTGTTCTCTCAAGGGCAGTTCCTGTTAAGAGCTCTCTCAGCCCCACCCGCCTCCCAGGGTGTCTGTTGTGGGGGAGGGAAGGAGTTTGTGCGCCGCCCTGAGACTCCCGAGTGAAGGGCAGGGGGTATAAATCCAGTCTCTTCTCTTCTGGTCTAGTCTCGGAAGCTAAGCAGGGTCAGTGCCCTGGTCAGTCCTTGGGTGGGAGACCGCCAAGGAAGTCCAGGGTGGCTACGCAGAGGCAGGCCATGGCAAACCACCCTCTGTTCGTCGCTTGCCTTGAAGACCCTGTGAGGTCACTGTAGGTCAGCGGCGACCTGATGGCCAAAATACAAATGTTAAAACCTGGGGAGGAGGATTCACAGCAGAAGGGACACTCACGCGGGGGGGGGGGGTAGGGGGGTGTTAACGCAGAATGATGGAGCCGAGGCCGCGGGCTTCTCTCTTGGGCTGGGGGGGTGAGACTGGTTCAGGGGCGCCTTCCGAAAAGAGCGGTCGGCTGCAGTGGAAAGCAACACGTGGCTTTGCCGAGGCTCACCCTGAGAGGGCACAAGAAGTGTTGTTTCTCTCATGGAATAATCCGGCAGGCAGGCCTGGAACTAAACCTGCAGGGGGGGGGGGGGAGGGGGGGGGGGGTGGGCTGCCTCCTTGGGGCCCCCGCCTGCCGTGAGGGACACCCGGGCCCAACTCGCTTTGTTTGTCACTTATAACTGGCTCTTCAGGTCCCAAGCAGGGAAGGATCTTTCTCCGCCTTGGCTTGCGGGGATCCACTTACCGGAGAGACCAGAAACCGAACCCGGGTCTTTGTGTGGGCAAAGCAGGTGCTTTCCCGCTGAGGCACCTCCTCTCTTTGGAGCTGGGGTGTGCCTTTGGGTCGGTTTCTTTTGTTTGGCTGCTGCTTCAAAAGGCCTTGAAGCAGGCCTGTAGCCAGGAGGTTGTAATTTGGGGGTAAAGGTCAAGGCTCCCTCCCTCGAAAGCCAGTCGAATCCAACTCTAGGGTTGCAGTGCTCATCTCCGTTTCAAAGAGCCAGCGCTGTCCGAAGACGTTTCCGTGGTCATGTGCATGAGGGGGGGGGGGTTAAATAAGACAGGGGGCACTGACACCACAAAATAAGATAAGCATTTTAAAAACTCACTTTTGCCGTGTCCGCATTCTGCCTGCCTATGCAGGGAAGCCAGCCGTGCTTGGGGAGGGGGGGGGAGCCCCTCCAGGCAGCCCAGAGAGCTGAGGGACCTGGGGGCTGGATGGAAGTCAGAGGGGAGGGGGCAGGCCCTGAGACGCCCCGCTGCAGCTACGGGCCTGCCTTGAAGGGATTTGGCCTCCCTGCGGGACACCTTTCCTGTCACTATGACCTGCTCACCTGAGTGGTGTTTTGCCTTTTGGCGTAAAAGACGTGCCCGGGGGCACTGACTCCCCCTGCCCCTTGGGGGGCTCCTCCAGCCCCCCCCCGTGTGCTGGGCCAGCGGCTCAGCCCAGGAAGTATCCCCCCCCCCGCACGCCAAGAGCCAAGCTGGAAGGGTGCCTGGTGTTCTGGGGGCAGCCTCCCACTCCCTCTTGGGGGCCTGGCAAGAGGCAGAGGGCAGGGCCTGACCCCGGGGCTGGGCCCTGCAGGCACCACCGTCACCTGGGGAGTTGGGGCAACGCAGTTAAGTGGCCAGGGGGTGGTGCGGAAGGAAGGCAGGGGGTGTGTGGGTGTGGGTGTGCCTGTGCGGCAGGGGCTGAGAGCCCTTCTCGGGTGTGCCTCGCGGTGCCCAATCGGGCTGCAGCAGAGGTAGGCGCCCGGCCCAGATAAGGCCGCTCCTCCTCTTTATCAGCGCCCGGCAGGGCTCCGGGCTCCCCGGGCAGCCCTCCCGCCCTTACGCAGCCCGGGGGGCGCCTGGCAGCGCCGGGGGGGGGGGCTCCCGGGCAGGGCGCGCAGCAGCAGCAGCAGCAGCAGCAGCAGCCTCCTGAGCCTGAGTTTAATCCGGTTTAAAGCGTCTGCCGAGGCTACCCGCGCGGGCCACCCCTTCGCCCGCAGTCATAACTCGGGGGGTGGGGCGAGCGGGGGGATTTCCCCTCCCGGGCGCCCAGCCCCCCACCCCCGACGGCTCCGGGTCCCAGCGGGGCCCCGAACCCCCAGGCCGGAAGGCGCCGTCTGGTGTCTCGCCCCCGCCCCGCGGTCGCCTTACCGGCCTCGAGGGCCTGCGCCAGGGTGGCCGAGCCGGTCATGCCGGTGGCCCCGAAGATGGCGATCCGCTTGCAGGAGGCTGCCATGGCCGAGCTCGGTGGACGGGTCCCCTCCGCCGCCGCCGCCACCGCCGCCTGGCGCTCAGCTCAGCCCCGCCTGGCGCCGCCTTCCGCCCGGAGCTCCGCCCGCGGAGGCTGGCCCGGGGGAGGAGAAGGAGGCGCCGCCGGCCCCCTCCGCCGCCGCCGCCACCGCCGCCTGGCGCTCAGCTCAGCCCCGCCTGGCGCCGCCTTCCGCCCGGAGCTCCGCCCGCGGAGGCTGGCCCGG
>NW_015163647.1:190520-197502 GCF_001447785.1 Gekko japonicus | reverse complement strand
CCAGCGTTAGCGCTGCCTGGGCAAGGGGCTGAGGGCGAGGCGAGCCAGCCGCAAGGTGAGAAGCCCGGCCGGGGAGACGCGGGAGCCCTGCGGAGGGAGGTCCGGAGGATACGCTGGAGGATCGGAAGGTCTGCCGCCGCCGCCGCCCAAAGGGAGCCCTGTCCGTCATGGACATTGGGGCTTGTCACGTTTTAGCATCTTCCCAGGGCGTTTCCAGGGCCAGTTCCTGGGTTGCCACGTTCCCCTGCCGCCGCCGCCGCCCAAAGGGAGCCCTGTCCGTCATGGACATTGGGGCTTGTCACGTTTTAGCATCTTCCCAGGGCGTTTCCAGGGCCAGTTCCTGGGTTGCCACGTTCCCCCATGAACCTGCCCTGGGGCAGCCCCTGTTACACGGCTGGAGAGGAGCCTGCCTTTGGGGGTCTCCGCCACTCAGTTCCCCCCCTTCCCCAGACGCTTTCTATCTGTCCTGGAACTATAAGAGTTTAGGTCACTTTGGGATTTTATTTCCTTTTCACCTCTGATTTTATACAATTGTATGGATTTGCATGAAGCTGCCTTCGACTGAATCGGGACCCCCGCATATCAAAGTCAGTCTTCTCCAGGGTCTCAGGCGGAGGTCTTTCCCATCCCCTCCTGAATGGTCCTTTTTAACTGGTGATGCCGGGGACTGAACCTGGGACCTTCTGCCTGCCAAGCAGAGGCTCTGCCACTGAGCCATGGTCCCTCTTTACAGCTCTCCAGGGTCTCAGGCGGAGGTCTTTCCCATCACCTCCTGCCCCTGGGCCTTTCTAACTGGAGATGCCACCGGGGACTGAACCTGGGGCCTCCTGCCTGCCAACCAGAGGTTCTTCCGCTGAGCCACACAGCCCCTCCCTGTGCATGGTATACTGTGCGTTGTATTTATTTCCTTTATTCCTGTCCAGCCTTTCTTCCCAGTGGGAATGTAAAGGGCGTTCCATCATTTCCCTCTCCTCATTTTGTCCTCACAACAACCCTGCGAGGTAGGTTAGGCAGAGAGGGTGTCACCCAGGGAGCTTCGGTGGCCGGTCCCGATCCTGGTCCCAGCCACGCTCTGACCACCACTCCACCGTTGCTCTCAGCGTCTAATTTATGTAATCTGGCTTGAGCCTGGGAAGTCAGGACCAAGGCTCCCTCTAAGCTGTGGAGTCCTGTGAGCGAAAATTCTACTTGGTGAGCTCCTGGCATTAAAGCTGTGAGCGAGGGATCTGGCTACTGTATAAATGAGTTTGCTCTGGAGCCCCATCCTTCCTGAGCTGAGACAAAAATCTGTGAGCCGGAGGCTAAAAAACTGTGAACTGGCTCACACTAACTCAGCTTAGAGGGAACGCTGGTCAGGATATAAATGAGCTAAAATAAAATGTCAAAAATAGTGTGACGTGACTAGCTAAGGTTTTCCTGTTAGGATAATAGGACTGGCCTACCTTGTAGGGCTGTGATTGCAGCAACAGAGTATATGCAGAGCGCCCCCAATGCAGGTGCTCTGCCTCAAGCGCCAGGGAGATCAGCTGTGCGGGTGCTGCCACTCTAGGGGCTCGTGCCGTTTACCGGCGCACTGTCCCATATGACCCTCGCGGGAGTCTGGGGCCAGCTGAACACTGTGGTGGAGAGGGCCCCCTGCTCAAGGCCTCGGGCGAGACACAAACAGGCCGTCTCTCGGCCACAGTCCCTGGTCTGAAGAAAGCAGAACTCGTGTTGGCCTACTTTGCAATGGTGTCGAAAGGACTGCTGAGGTAATATGTGCAAAGGGCTTTGAACAGGGTTCCCTCTAAGCTGCACTAGGGAGTTCAGGCACACAGATTTTAGCCAGCAGCTCAGGGAGTTTTGCTTCAACCCGCAAGTGAACGGAGAAAGCCTTTCCTCCCCTCCGTTGCAAACAATAGAGGGTGGGGGTACTTCCGTCTAGGCCCCATAGAATTGGACCCCCTGGTCCACTCTTTTTGAAACTTGGGGGGGGGGGTTAGGAGAGGCACCAGCAGCAATGCAACAAATTTGGTGCCTCTATCTCAAAAAACAGCCCCCCAGATCCCCCTGGATGATTCTCCATGATAGCCTATGGGGCCCATTGACTGTAATGGTCCCCATTATATTGGAGCCAGAAAAAAATTGATTATTTTTTTTTGCACACGCCAGTTATGCTTTTCAGTATGATTTGTAAGATGCCTTGAGTCGCAGAGAAAAGTGGTATATGTTTGAATAAATAAGTAGCTCGGGCAGGTTGATAACATTTAAGCAACTTCCGGTTTGTTAGGGTTAGGCAGGGCTCTGACAGTGATGGTTCCACCTCTGTTATACTTGACCTGTAATGCTGGTTGTCACATTTCAGTAAAGAACAGCAACAACCCCCCAAGTGCTGGTATATTTTCTACCAACATAGTGGACTGGGGCGGGTAGACCTGTTCTTCAGAGGCCTGGTCTGCCCCATAGAGGACAACATTTTCTGTAATGAAATTTGAGTTTTCTGTTTTCTCTTATAATGCTTAAATTATTCCTAAAATATAGTTTAAATATAGTTTAAAACGATTCATTCTGAGATTTTCACAAGGTCATGGAAGTAGTCTTCTAAAAAGCTAATTTGCACCGTAGTCAACTGTAGACTAGTTTCGCAAACTTCAGAGGACAGCGGAAGACAGGAGGGCCTGGCGGGATCTGGTCCATGGGGTTGCAAAGAGTCGGACTCGACTGTGCGACTGAACAACAACAACAACAACTGTAGACAGGCTCACAACTTTAATTCCGCTAGCTTTTTCCACTCACCAGGTAGAATTTTTGCTCACAGCACTGTGGAGCGTTGAGGGAACGTCGGCTTTGTACCCTTGAAATCGGGTACAGGAATGGTCAGGGATGGACCGCCGCTCCCCCTCCACTCAGCAGCCTCAGGTGAGCTCCATGGCCAAGAATGGAGTGCCTGGGGCAGCCACAGTGCTGGGCGTGGCCTGGAGGGACCCGGGTTTGCTTCCAGGGTGGAGATGGGCCCAACCGCCTCAGTAAATTGGGAGTATTCAGTGGCCTACCTGGCAGGAATGTCGTGTGGAAGGATGGCCACTGCATGCAGCCTTTGGGCCCCGCTTGCGAGGTCCCCAGAAGCATCGCAGCCGACTGGGTGGGCCTATGGCTGGATCCAACTTGGGACCCCACATCTCCCACTGAGTCCCCCATCTGCCCAGAAGCAAAAGCTCCCGAAATGAGCTGAAATGTTTTCAATTGACAAAATCCACATTTCATAGAATCATAGAGTTGGAAGGGGCCAGAGACCATCTAGTCGTCCTACCCCCTGCCCAATGCAGGACCAGCCTCAAGCATCCCTGACAAATATTCCTCCAGCCTCTTCTTGAAAACTGTCAGTGGAGCTAATTCCACCTCCCCAGGCAGCTGATTCCACCTCTGAACCACTCTGTGACCGTGAAAAGGTTTTTCCTAACATCCAGCCGATACGTTTCTGCGTGTAATTTAAACCCATTGCTACGGGTCCTCTCCTCTGCTGCCAACTGGAACAGCTCCTTGCCCTCCTCCACATGACAGCCTTTCGAATGTTTAAGTCATGTCCACTGTTCCCTCTAAGCTGAGTTGGTGTGAGCTAGCTCACAGTTTTTTAGCCTCTGGCTCACACATTTTTGTCTTAGCTCAGGAAGGAGGGCACCAGAGCAAACTAATTTATGCAGGAGCCAAACTGCTTGCTCACAATTTTAATGCCCGGAGCTCAGAAAGGAGAATTTTTGCTCACAGGACTCCACAGCTTAGAGGGAACATTGGTCATGTCCCCCCTCAGTCTCCTCTTCTCCAAATGAAACATTCCCAAGGCCCTTAGCCTTTCCTCATAGGGCTCAGTCTCCAGACCCCTGATCATCCTCGTCGCTCTCTTCTGCACCCTCTCGATTTTGCCCACCTCCTTTTTGAAGTGAGGCCTCCAGAACTGCACACACAGGACTCCAGGTGTGGCCTGACCGAGGCAGGATACAGAGGGGCTCTGACCTCCTGCGATTTTGATGCTTATGGCCCTTTTAATACAATATTAACAGACAGAAAGACAGTGCTGCGCTTGGCCTCTGTGCCCTCCACAGCAGAGGCCAGGCTGGGTGGGGGCCGCCTGCACCCACTGACTGCCACGCGAGGTCAGGCCCTGGCTCTTCTTTGCCCAGGGGATGAAGGCAGGCAGCAGGGGGGTGCACATAAAGGGATCTGAGCTGTCCCCGTGGCCAGCTGTAAATGTTGTCTGCCCGTCTCTCTCCAGGAGAGCGTGAGTGCCTGCCTGCCTGCGTGTGTGTGTGTGTGTGTGTGTGTGTGTGAGAGAGAGAGAGAGAAGTGTTGCCACGCACTGGATAAGTGGGGCTTGCGCTGTGTTTTGCAACCTGAGCGCCCCCCCCCCCCGTGACCCTCAACACTAGTTTCCTTTGCTTGTCTCATGAGGGTGGGGAGCAGTGTTCCCTCTCAGCTGAGTTCGTGTGAGAGCTGGCTCACAGTTTTTTAGCCTCCGGCTCCCACATTTCTGCCTTAGCTCAGGGAGGAGGACTCCAGAGCAACCTACTTTATGCAGCAGCCAAATCCCTCGCTCACAACTTTAACGCCAGGTAGAATCTTTGCTTCCAAGACTCCACCGCTTAGAGGGAGCCTTAGGGGGGGAGCTGAGTTACTCCAGGAGGAAGAGAAACCAGATGAACCGGTTCTCCTGACCCAGATCGGGGAGGGATCGGGTGGCACCAGGGTATCGGGTGTGTGCGTGTGCAGAAGGAAGGGGGTCCCTTCTTCCGGAGCCCCCTTTGCCCTCTTCCAGTGTGACGAGGCTCTTTGCGCTGCTTGCTCTGGTTGCCTGGAAGGTTGTCCTGCCCGGCACCCGCTGAGGCGGCTTCTGGCTTGCTCAGGGCAGCTCCGTGTGCCAGGAGACAGGCTGGCCCAGGCCCTCCGAGAGGCTCCGAGCGTGGCTGTCCGGCTGGTGAGGCACTGCCTCTTTCCAAGGCGTCACAGGAGTCTTTTCCTGCAAGTCGGCCAGCTTTGCTATGCTCCGCAGCTGTGACGGAAAGGAAAGGCACGGCCTGCAGGATCCACAGGAGCCGGGAAGAAGGGCGGCAGAGCTCGAAGGCAGCTCCTGCTCACTTCAGTGGGCTGCTCGTGGCCACTTCCCGCCCGGCGGATGGTGCCCATGGTGCCAAGAGGGAAGCCAGAAGTTGCCCCTTCAGCAGCACTGCCTTTCCCCCAGAAGGAGAGGCGTTGCCCCTGAGAACTGACAGAATCATAGAACCACAGAGCTTGGAGGGGCCATATACAGACCCTCTAGTCCAACCCGCTGCCCAATGCAGGACCAGCCTCAAGCATCTCTGGCAAATATTCATCCAGCCTCTTCTTGAAAGCTGCCAGTGAAGGGGAGCAACCCTAACCCCAGGCAGCTGAGTCCACCTTTGAACCACTCTGACTGCGAAAAAGTTTTTCCTGATATCCAGGTGATACCTTTCTTCGTGTGACTTAAACCCATTGCTTCGGGTCCTCTCCTCCGCTGCCCACTGGGACACCCCCTTGCCCTCCTCCAAATGGCAGCCTTTCAGATATTTATTTATTTATTGTTTCGACTTACTACTCCACTCTAATCCCCGAAGAGAGCCATCCTGTTCCCCCCTCAGTCTCCTCTTCTTCAGGTGATGGCGCTTGCCCTTCTTAGTCCAAAACCAAGAACAAAACAGCCGTGACTCCAT
This sequence comes from Gekko japonicus, assembly GCF_001447785.1. NCBI lineage: Eukaryota > Metazoa > Chordata > Lepidosauria > Squamata > Gekkonidae > Gekko > Gekko japonicus. Next base: position 191,800 of record NW_015163647.1, on the reverse strand, counting down.
TTCATGAGACCCAGCCAAAGCGCCACCAAACACGATGCCTCTCTTAGTGCGGCCTGCGCAGTGGGCACGGGGAGTCTTCAGAGCCATCCTGTCCCCCCCTCAGTCTCCTCTTCTCCAGGTGACGGCACTTGCCCTTCTTAGTCCCAAACCAAGAACAAAACAATCGTAACTCCATTTCATGAGACCACCAAACACGGTGCCTCTTTTAGTGCTGCCTGCGCAGTGGGCACGGGGAGTCTTCACTGGACAGGAGGCCATGATGGGACTCCTCACTGACTGGGTGGCTGGGTGGGTGGGTTGTGTTTCTTCTGTGGCTGATTCAGTCCTCCTGCAGGTGGTGCCTTTGGTACCCCGGCTGCTTGGGGCCCCCGGGAGAAGAGGCTGCCTGGAAGCCCTCCGAAGCAGTGCGCCGGCCAACGGGTGTGGTGCCAGCCACTGTGGCCAAGCCAGAAGGACGCAGGCTGGGGGCAGGGAAGCAGGCTGGGAACTGACCAAGGCTCCCTCCGAGCTGTGGAGTCTTGTGAGCAAAAATTCCACTTTGTGAGCTGCTGGCACTAAAGCTGTGAGCGAGCTGATTTGGCTAATGCATCAGTTAGTTTGCTCCGGAGCCCTATCCTTCCTGAGCCGAGACAAAAATGTGTGAGCCGGGGGCTAAAATACTGTGAGCCAGCTCACACGAACTCAGCTTAGAGGGAACACTGGTTCTGGCTTCACCTGCGTGTATACCGCCCTAGGTGGCCGCTGGCTTAAGGACACGCCTCCTCATGCCAGAGAAGGGCAGTGGGGGAGTGTGCGCCATTTCTTGGAGCCCGCATCTCAGTCTAGGGACCGGTCCTGCTCCAGAGGTGAGGAAATGAGTCATGTTCCCCGGGGGAAGCCAGGGTTGGGTTGGGTTGTCCACTGGCTGGTTACCCAGCCCTGCTGCAGAGCGCTGGGTTCCCCCACACACACACCCCTGGCGCCTTGGATTCTGCAGGAGGGTCTTGGCCGGCACAGTCCTCTCCTCCCTGTGCAGAACGTCTGGGGCGCTCCAGAGGGTAGGGAGAAGTGCCAGTTAGCAGGGGTCATTTCGTAGAAAAAGAGGTGCAGGAGCTCATTAGCGTAACTTATTTGCATAGGCCACACCCCCTGACATCACCAGAAGTGTATCAGAAGGCAACACCCACCGCTCAAGCTCTACTGGACCGTTTTGGATCGCTAGCTATTGGGGGTGGGTGGGAACATGCAGATCTGCCCTCACGGAGGAGGGAGTGGTTGTAACTGATAAAAATCTCCACTTA
>NW_015163647.1:188242-190501 GCF_001447785.1 Gekko japonicus | reverse complement strand
CGTGGGGGGGGGGGAGCTCTGCAACTTACCTGGCTGCTTCCTGCTCTGACTGAGGGCTGCTGGGAGCAGGGGGTGGGGCGTCTTGCATGTGCCCGCCCCCTGGGCTCTTTACTGCCGGAGCTCCGCTCCTGTGCGCTCCTGCAGGAAAGGACCCCTGCCAGTTAGACTGAAGGCAGCCCCTTCGCCCGTGCACCAAGACCGCTGTGCCTGGCCGAACCCCAGTGAACTGCTGCTCTTCACCTGAGCTCTGCAGGGGCTGGCTGCTGGCCTTCAGTGCTGAAGCAGGGTCTCTCTGGACATGCTCAGAGGTGCTCTCTTTCATGGGGCTTTGCAAAGACGCTTGTATAGCAGCATAGCTACAAGTCTGGCTGGAATTTCTGTGGTCCCAATCAATGCTCCCTCTAAGCTGCGGAGTCTTGTGAGCAAAAATTCTACTTGGTGAGCTCCTGGCATTAAAGCTGTGAGCGAGCGATTTGGCTCCTGCATCAATTAGTTTGCTCTGGAGCCCTCCTTTCTGAGCTAAGGCAAAAATGTGTGAGCCGGAGGCAAAAAAAAACCTGTGAGCTGGCTCACACTGACTCAGCTTAGAGGGAACACTGGTTCCAATTGTGTCTCTGCTGCAAACTGGCAAGGTGACTGTAAGGAAGCAAGCCTGCCTCATCCATGATGGTGGCTGGCCTTTGAGAGCTCCTGTGATACACACGGAGCTTTTTCAACACTGCAGCCTGTCATGCGGAAGGTCCCAGGTTCAATCCCTGACATCCTCAGTTTAAAAGGCCAGGTAGTCGGTGATGTGAAAGTCCTCCGGCTGAGACCCTGGAGAGCCACTGCCAGCCACAGTAAACAACAATGACCTTGGTGGATCCAAAGTCCAGTTCAATATAAGGCAGCTTAACGTGCATTCTTGTGTGTGTTCCAGGAGTCTCCTCTGGCCCTGGTTTGAAGCTTTGTCGTCCAAGCATTGGATTCATTCATGTTGTGCTTTCTCGAACCCAGAGCCCAGTGGATGGAAAGGAACCCCTTGCTGAAGACCCTCCTATGAAGGGAAGATGGCGAACGTCACCCCGGCAAAGCTGGACAATATGGAGGTGCAGCAGCAGCCGCAGAACAACAACCCACGGTGGGAGACCACGGACCATCACCACCGGCCTTGGGACGAGGCCACGGCCACGGCCAAGCTCTTTGAATGCTCACGGATCAAGGCGTTGGCTGGTATGTCGGGAGTGTGTATGTGTGGAATCACAGGCAATGTGTGTGTGTGTGTGGGGGGTCACAGGCAGTGTTCCCTCTGAGGTGAGTTAGTGTGAGCCAGCTCACAGTTTTCTAGCCTCTGGCTCACACATTTCTGCCTTCGCTTGGGAAGGAGGGCTCCAGAGCAAATCAGTTTACGCAGTAGCCAAATCGCTCGCTCACAACTGTAATGCCCGTCGCTCACAAAGTAGAATCTTTGCTCACAACTTAGTGAGAGCATATTGGTCACAGGCATATCCCATGTGCGGCCAAGGGGTATGGTCACAGTTGCCAGTTCCTGCCCCGGAAATTCCTGGAGATTTGGAATTGGAGCCAGCCGCCACTGAAAAGGCCCTGGTAGTTGCAAGCCTGGATACTGATCTCTTGCCTGGAGATCAGTCCTGATTCCAGGAGATCTCCAGGCCTTATTTATTTTATTTGTGTATTTTATTAGGTTTGTACCCCGCCCTCCACGCCTTACAGCAGGCTCAGGGTGACTTACACTGGTTAAAACAAACAATTAAAATAACATAAAATCACGCAAAAACAATTCAGTCATAAACCGTCATCATTTATAAAGGGCTGCATAATAAATTAGTTGTTATGGGATGGCGTACATTGAGAGTGTACACAAAACGTCTCTCCATCATTTCGCTCCCGATCTTCCTAACGCTCAGGCGGCGCAGGCTAGATGTCGAAGGCCAAGGGGCCAGGACCGTAGCTGTTGCTATGATGTTAATGTAGTAAAAAGTAAAGGTAAAGGTTCCCTCCTCCTTCTTCTTCCTGCTCGGCCCTGAGTAAATGTGGTGGGGTGGTGCCAAATCTCAGACTAGAAGCAGAAACAGGAGAAATGGGACCTGGGAGAGAAGGTCTCTGATTCCGTGGGGGCTTCACGCTGGATGCTCCGGTGTCCGGCCGTGCCCTTGCCAGGCCTCGATCCTGGCCGGCGGGAGTTCAGGGAGCCAGGCGGGCCTTTTCTGGGTGAAGCCCAGCCGGCCACATGCTTAGCACAGCAGGGGTGCTGCTTTG
>NW_015163647.1:187918-188231 GCF_001447785.1 Gekko japonicus | reverse complement strand
CCCCCCACAGGGCACTTCCTCCAGACGGCTCTTTCCTCCTCCAGGGGAGGCTCTGGAACGTCCGCAGCAAAAGCTGATTGGCCGGATCCAGTGACGTCATGAAGCCGCCGCCTCCCCGATCCCCAGAGCAGTTGGCAACGCTTCTTAAATCGTTTGTGAGGCTGATGTAAAATGCAGAAACAACTGAATGCTTAAACGGATATAAACACAGGGATGTGTGAACTGTGGAGCCCCTGGCCTGAAGCGTGGGGTTGGGGAGGAGAAAGCCTAACATCTGTCCCGTGACTCCTCCCTGTCTCCTTTGCTTCTTCAC
>NW_015163647.1:170071-187760 GCF_001447785.1 Gekko japonicus | reverse complement strand
CTCCCTGCCCTGTTGTCTGGCCTCCAGAGGAACTGATTGGCCTGCTGTGTGAGACGGGAGGCTGGACTAGATGGACCCTCCCTGGTCTGACCCAGCAGGGTTCTTTGGATGGTCTTATCAGGGGAAGGCCTCGGCCTCTACACCTTTCTTTTTGGTTTTCCAGTGCAACTGGTTAGCCATTGTGTGAAACCGGATGTTTGACTAGATGGACCCTGGGTCCGACCCAGCAGGGATCTTCTGCTGACCTTAAGGGTTGCCAGAATGATCAAAGGGTTGGAACACTTTTCCTATGAAGGAAGGTTAAAGCGCTTGGGGCTCTTTAGCTTGGAGAATCGACGGCTGAGGGGTGACATGATCGAGGTTTACAAGATTATGCATGGGATGGAGCTGGTAGAGAAAGAAGTACTTTTCTCCCTTTCTCATCATACAAGAGCTCCTTGTGGGCACTCCATGAAATTTCTGAGCAGTCGGGTTAGAACAGACAAAAGGAAGCCCTTCTTCACCCAAAGTGAGGAACACATGGGATTTACTGCCACAGGAGGTGGTGGCGGCAGCTACAAGCATGGACTGAATTGGGTAAACATCTGGAGCAGAGGTCCATTGGTGGCTATTAGCCACAAGGTATAGACGGGAACTCTCTGTCTGGGGCAAGGGATGCTCTGTATTCTTGGTGCTTGGGGGGGGGGTCAACAGTGGTAGGGCTCCGGGTGTCCTGGCCCCACTGCTGGACCTCCTGATGGCACCTGGCAGTTTTGGCCACTGTGTGACACAAGAGTGTTGGGCTGGATGGGCCATTGGCCTGATCCAACATTGGCTTCTCTTATGTTCTTATGATCTGTTCTTAGTTTAGTTTATTATTATTACGGTCTTAGGATCAACATACAGAGAACATTATGATCTGTTCTAAACCTACTGTTCTTAAATTTAATTGATTGCCCACAAGGAGTTCTTGTCTTGTGAGAAAGGGAGAAAAGGACTTCTTTCTCTACCTGCTCTATCCCATGAATAATCTTATAAACCTCGATCGTGTCACCCCTCAGCCGTCGTTTCTCCAAGCTAAAGAGCCCCAAGCGCTTTAACCTTTTCTTCATAGAGGAGGTGTTCCACCCCCTTGATCGTTTTAGTTGCCCCTTTTTGCACTTTTTCCAATGCTACAATATCTTCTTTGAGGTGTGGTGACCAGAACTGTACACAGAATTCCAAATGAGGACGCACCATCGGTTTATACAAGGCCACTGTGATCCTGGCTGATTTGTTTTCAGTTCCCCTCCTAATAATCCCCAGCATAGCATTGGCCTTTTTTCTATTGCAGTCGCACACTGAGTTGAGTGAGTTATCTACCATGACTCAAAGATCTCTCTCTTGGTCAGTTACTGCCAGTTCAGGCCCCATCAGCATATATTTATAGTTAACATTTTTGGCTCCAGTGTGCATCACTTTGTACTTGCCCACGTTGACCTTCATTTGCCACATTGATGCCCACTCGCCCATCCTCAATCGATCCTTCCTGAGCGCCTCACAGTCCTCCCTGGTTCTCACCGCCCTGAACAACTTGGTGTAATCTGCAAACTGAGCCACTTCACTGCTTACTCCCAACTCCAGATCATTAATGAACAAGTTAAAAAGCACTGAACCTAGTGCCAAGCTCTGCTATACTCCACTACTTTATCACCCTCCACTGTGAAAACTGCCCATTTAGGCTCATTCTCTGTTTCCTGTTCATGAACTGGTTTTTAATCCACAAGAGGACTGGTCCTCTTATCCCATGACTGCTGAGCTTCCTTAGGAGCCTTTGATGAGGAACTTTATCAAAAGCTTTCTGGAAGTCTAGGTAGACAACATCCACTGGGTCACCCTTGTCCACATGCCTGTTCACCCCCTCAAAGAACTCTTTAACAGGTTAGTGGGACAGGATCTTCCCTTACGAAATCCACGCTGATTCTTCCTGAGTAGGTTTTGCTCATCGATGTGCCTACTAGCTCTGTCTTTAATAACGGATTCCACCCACTTACCTGACCGACCTGTAATTTCCCATTTCTCCTCTGGAACCTTCTTTAAAGATGGGGATGACATTAGCTACCTTCCAGTCCTTGGGAATGGAGGCAGATTTTAGTGACAGACTGCATATTTTTGTTGGGGGAGCAGGGCTGAACTGGGACTCCCCCTGGGGCACAACCCCCCCTACAGAAGGGTCTCAAAAGCCAGGCCCCTGGCTGGAGGGAGGGAGGGAGAGGGGCGGGGCCCGGGAGGCGAAAGGCTGACCCATTTGTGAACCCCACCAGACGAGCGAGAGGCCGTGCAGAAGAAGACCTTCACCAAGTGGGTGAATTCGCACTTGGCTCTCGTCTCCTGCCGGATCAGCGACCTCTACACGGACCTGCGGGACGGCTGCATGCTGACAAAGCTGCTGGAAGTGCTCTCCGGGGAGCAGCGGGGAAGGAGAGCGGGGAGGGGGGGGGTCTTGCCTGCCTCCAGGGGGCGGGGCAATCCTACTGCTTCCCTCTCAAAGAGAGAGGCTTTAGGGCTGGGACTCTGCACGTGCTCAGAGACACGCTCCCACCTTCCAAACGGGTCCTGGGGCTGAGCCGCAGTGGGGTGGGGGGTGGCCTGCCAGCAGGCGCTTTGGGGGCAGAGCTCCCTGCGGGTGGGCCTGGGCTGCCTCCCCACGCACTCCTTTTCTCCTGCCTCCCTGGAAGCCCAAACCAACCCGAGGCCGGATGCGCATCCACTCCCTGGAGAACGTGGACAAGGCCCTGCAGTTCCTGAAGGAGCAGAGGGTCCACCTGGAGAACGTGGGGTCCCACGACATCGTCGACGGGAACCACCGCCTGACGCTGGGCCTCATCTGGACCATCATCCTCAGATTCCAGGTCTGGGCGGCCGCTTAGCCGGGCGGAGGAGGGCCGAGCCCTAACGCAGGCCAGTGTCCACTCCAGAGCTAATGCGGGGTGTGTGTGGGGTGTGTGTGTCTCTCTGTGTGTGTGAATTGGGGCACGGTTGCCGGTCCAGTGCCCCTTGCTGATCTCCGGAAGCCCTCTGAGTGCCAGGTTGGTTTCGTGGTGAAGTGTGCGGAGACTCTAACCTGGGAGAACCGGGTCTGGTTCCCCCACTCCTCCTCCACTCGCACCTGGCTGGATGGCCTTGGGCACAGTCGGGCACAGTCGTTCCTGAAAAAGAGCCGTCTCTGTCAGAGCGCTCTCGGCCCCACCTGCCTCACAGGGTGCCTGTTGTGGGAAGGGGAACGGGAAAGGAGTTCCACTCTGAGACTCCGAGTGAAGGGCCGGAGGGTATAAATCCAGTCTCCTCCTCCTCCTTCTTCTTTCACTGTGGGTCTCTGGGTTGGGGTGTGTCGGGGACCAGCAGCAAGGAATGGTCACTTCAGGGCTGTAGTCAGGATTTTTTTTAACTTTGGGGGGCATTTAAATAGGTTAGGGGGCACCCCTGCACACACATACCCCAGGCTGTGTCAGGAGTGACAAGAGAGGAAGAGTTTTTTAAAAGTGACGAGAGAGAGAGAGAGAGAGAGATGAGAGGCAGGGTCACCGTGATGGCTTGGCCATGCCGCACGCGAAAAATAAAATAAAATGGTCTGGTTGAAGGGGAAGTCCGGAGGCCGGGGCGGTAAGTTGGGTGGTGGGGCGGCGGCCCCGTGATGCCTCACTGTAGTGACAGCCAAAAAAACACAGGGAAAAAAGACTAGCGTCACAGAAGTCCCAAATATACAAAGATGGCCAAACAATATATTAAACAATTATAAAGTTACACTTATGAACCTTGTAGTCTGTTGAAATTGCTGAAATAAGGGTGTTTTTTAAAAAAAAAAATCTGTTTTTTTATGTGTGTTTTCAAGGTTAGGCATTTGTGTACAAACATGTGGACAAGGGGGATCCAATAGATATTATTTACCTTGACTTCCAGAAAGCTTTTGATAAAGTTCCTCATCAAAGGCTCCTAAGTAAGCTCAAAAATCATGGGATAGAAGGACAAGTCCTTGTGTAAATCTCTTCACAGTTCCACTTACACAGCCGGCAAACTGAAGAAGTCGAAGGAAACGTATCTTCTAAGTATCTAGAACGGGCGTCTTTTGCAAAGGCTGTTTGGACAATGTTATGACTCTGTGGGTGGACTTTATGTCTTATCTTCAAAGGAGGAAATATTAATAGCTGATGCCTTGTTATAGTTACAGTAGGCACTAGTGTTGTTGTTGTGACACCACCAACTTTATAATTGTTTAATATATTGTTTGGCAATCTTTGATGGTGTTTTCTACTGGCGGGATTTGTATATTTGGGATCATTGTAGTCACAGGCCGGAGCCTCTTCCCGCTGACTTCCTGCTTCTGGGGGGGAAGCCGACCGGCTTGTGGGGCTCACAGGCCCCTCCCACAGCACTTTCTTTGGTGCAAGAAGGTTGAGGGCTTCATCCCGAGGGGTGTGTGTGTGTGTGGCAGGTGGGGGGCAGAGCGAGAGGCAAAGCTCAGCCTCCAGAAATCCCTCTAATGAGGGTGGGGATGCGGAAGGGCACGGCTGGCCACAGAGGGCCCCGATCCACCATGTTGCAGCGGGCAAAGCAAAAAGGTGTGCAGGAAGAAGGAACCTTCCAAAGGAGGGGGCTCTGGGGAGAAGTGGGACTGGGGATTCTTCGTGTGTGTGGTTTTTTTTGGGAGGGGGGACTGATCCAGCTCTTCCCCCCGGCCCCTCCCAGATCCAGGTGATCAAGATAGAGACCGAAGACAACCGGGAGACCCGCTCAGCCAAGGACGCACTGCTACTCTGGTGCCAAATGAAGACTGCTGGGTGAGTGGAGGGGGGGGGGAAGTTTGGCAGTCAAAAAAATGCCACCTCCGGACCGTCGCCTTGATTCCCGTTCTTGGTATCTTTAGTCAAACTCTTTCTCAGTTTGGTGTAGTCCAGCGATGGCCAAACTTGCTTAACGTAAGAGCCACATAGACTAAATGTCAGGATGTTTGGGAGCTGCAAGATACGAACAAATATTACACATTTTTACTGGGAAATATGCAGATTTGCTTCTTATTAACATTACACGAGACTGCCAAAAACAATAACAAAAGCGGCAAAAGCAGATAGTGATAATGAATATTTATTTGTCCGATGATGTCTGTTTGCTAATGATATCTGGCTTCCCCAGCCGCCCTGCCGGGAACCGCACAGTATGTGTGTGAAAGAGCCGCATGCGTCTCCCGGGCCACAGTCTGGCCACCCCTGGTGTAGTCGTTCGGAGTGCGGACTCTAATCTGGGAGAACCGGGTTTGATTCCCCACTCCTCCTCCTCCACATGCAGCCAACTGCATGACCTTGAGTCAGTCACAGTTTTCTCAGAGTTCTCTCAGCCCCGCCTGCCTCACAGGGTGTCTGTGGTGGGGAGGGGAAGGGGAAGGTGATTGCAAGCCGTTCTGAGACTCCGAGTGAAGGGCGGGGGGTATAAATCCAATCTCCTCCTCTACCTCCTCCTCCTCCCTCTCCACGGCTGTGTGGGGGCAGGGGCATTCCGGCCTCTGTGTTCTCTTTTGCCCGTCCTGGGCAGCTTGTGCAGGGTGGGGTGGTCGTTAAGGCCCGTCATGCCGGCCACAGAGTTGGCTGCCTCTGTTCCGCTGACCTGTTCCGCACCCTGCCGTCCAACCAGGTACCCCGAAGTCAACATCCAGAACTTCACCACCAGCTGGAGAGACGGGCTGGCATTCAATGCTCTCATCCACCGGCACAGGTGAGCGCAGGGCCCCTCCCGCACCGGACGGCCGCGGGCGTGGTTGGTGCTCAGAGCCGCTGTCCTGCAGCCTCTTCAGCAGAGAGCTATCCCGGGCCGCTTTATCCGTCTGCTTTCTTTCTCCCCCGCTCTTCTCCCCAAAGAAGCACCCGTCACTCTGCTTTCCCCCACTTCATCCTCACAACCAGCCTCTGAGGCAGGCGAAGCGGAGAGCGGGCGTGACTGGCCCACGACCGCCCAGCGAGCTTCCATGGCAGCGTGGGGGGGGGGGTTTCGAACCTGGGTCTTCAGAGCCCAGTCCGGCACTCTAACCATTACAGGACATTGCCTCTCCCCACTTCAGTACAAAGGGTTTTTTTTTTTTTTTTTATTTGGTTTTAAGACTCTACAGGACAGGAAGGGTGCAGGGATGGGATGAGGGGGTGGGATAAGACATCCAGGGTGAATTCCGTCACATTTATATAAAAGCTGTTACAAATTTTCCATCTCAATTCTTTGTTTCCAGAATTCTTTCATTTATATAATTACTAAAACTAGTAACACTTAATCAGATTGCTAAAACCTTCTATTGTGATTCCTGAAAAAAGTCAGATTCTTCACAGTTCAAGTTAGAGTTTTTCTAAAACTATAATAGTTGTATCCAATTACTCCTGGCCTTCAGAGTTTCTTTCCATCCAGTCGTAGAACAGTATCCAGTTGTCTCTAACATTTTGTTTACTTCGGTCTTTTAACAAGTCCGACAACATGTATCCATTTCTGCTGTTTCAATTTTTTTTTTGTCAAAAGTTCATTTTCCATTGGTATCTCTGATTTCTTCCAATACTTAGCATAAAGAATTCTTGCTGCCATAACTATATGTATAATTAAGTGCCGAAGAATAGATTCTTTTGAACTATGGTGCTGGAGAAGACTCATCTTGAGAGTCCCTTGGACTGCAAGAAGATCAAATCAGTCAATCCTAAAAGAAATCAACCCTGACTGTTCCCTGGAAGGCCAGATAATGAAACTGAAGCTCAAATACTTTGGCCACCAAAGGAGAAGGGAGCACTCACTGGAGAAGACAGTTAGACAGTGTCATAGATGCAACGAACATGAAATTGAGCAAACTTCAGAGGACGGCGGAAAACAGGAAGGCCCAGCGGGAGCTGGTCCATGGGGTCGCGAAGAGTCGGACTGTGCGACTGAACAACAACAAAGTGCCTAACTTTATCTTTTACATCAGGCATAATATTGAACAAAAACATTTCAGGTTTAAATGGTAACGACATCAAACATATTTTTTGTAACATTTCATGAACCCTTCTCCAATATAACATCCCCTCTTTACGCTTCCACCAAACATGAAAAAAGCTCCCCAGCCGTATCTTACGTTTCCAGCATTTGTCAGACATTCCAGGGTCCATTCTGGCTAATTTCTCTGGCGTTATATGCCACCTATAAAACATTTTATATAAATTCACTTTAAAAGAAACCGATTTTGTTATTTTAACATTTGTTCTCTGTATTTAGTACAAAGTTTAACAATGTAGGAGACGGAGACAGACAACAACCAAAGACCCACATTTTAAAAGAAAGAACTAAAAGCGAGATAGCTGGACCCACACTGAAAGGCATGAAAGTGATGGTTTACGACAAGGAGCAAAAGAGAGTGACTGAGGGGAAAGGTGGTCCTGATACTCTGGGGAAGGAGGGGTGGTTTTGCCTGCCACCAGAAACATGGATATGGGGAAGAATCCAAGGAGAGCCTTATCAGCCAATCAGTTCTGCACGGTCGTCTCCCTCTTCTGTTCAGATCTCATTTGTGGCCATTGGTTTGTCTCAAGCCCAGCGTGGCACCCTTCCATCGTGGGTGGACCAGCAGAACTCTAGCCAGGCGTCCCAGGGCTCTTGTCCCTTTACTTTTCCTCTCGGTCCTGCCTTCCAGTGAGATGGTGTGAAGAAATGCCTTCCACCTAATGATCTCATTGATATTTCAATAACTGGAACTGTACTCTGTCCATGGACTGAAGCCTGGCTGCATGTTCATAGCTGGCAAAGAGGAAAGGTACTGGGGAAGAGCCACCGATTCCCCAAGGGATAGAGATTAGAGATGCAAATGTCTCTGGCCAGAGTGAGATAAAAGGTTTAGCATCTAATAACTCCCACTAGATTGGCTTCAACACCTAACAGACAGGGAGTGAGAAAGCCATAAGGCCAGACGTATTTCTTTCCCTTGGGTCAGGACTGGCCCCATAGAGGACAGACTCCCCACTTCTCAAGACAGGAGAAGGAAGCTCACTTCTCTTCATCTTCCTTGGATGGGCACAACCCATGAAGGACTAAACCTTTACAGAGAGATTCCATTTTGACCACATCTTGAGGGACAATGGGGAGAAGTCCTGAATTCTGAGACATAATGATTGACTTTTAAATGCTGCAACTTCAAGAATTACCAGCTTACCGTAACTAAACATCACTAAGGATCAGTATAAAGTTTAGGGGACTGTGGTGTTCCCACCTTTTCTTTATACCCTTGCTCAGCCTGATGCTTGAACAGACCATGTGTACCCTTTTTATTTCTGTTAAGTGCTCTTATATTTTGAATGCCCAAAGCCTGAAGCACACCAAGCCTATTCGGTTCCGCTTTTCAAAGAGCAGTAATGGGGAGAAGCAGCAGGTGACCCTCCTCCATTCCTCAAAGACAAAAGCATGAAAGTCCAATAGATGTGGCATCCAAGCAGAGCCTTTAAATGGCAATGCAGATACAGAGCGTGGGGTGCACAAATCCATGTAACAGAAAATATCCTTTCAGAAAGCCAGTTTGATGTGGTGGTTAAGAGTGGACGAGTTTTAACTGGGAGAACCGGGTCTGATTCTCCACTCTCCACATGCAGCTGTTGGGTGACCTTGGGTCAGTCACAGTTCTCTCAGAGCTGTTCTCTCAAGAGCAGTTCTTTCAGAGTTCTCTCAGCCACACCTACCTCACAGAGTGTCTGTTGTGGGGAGAGGAAGGGAGAGAGATTGTAAGTCACTCTGAGACTCCGAGTGAAGGTCGGGGTATAAATCCAACTCTTCCTCTTCCTCCTCTATTAGTGACAGCAGTTGGTACCAGAGAGAAATGGGTTCCTCCCAGATGTAAAGGCAACGTCACTGGGTAGAGACCTCGGGCAACCATGGGGCTTTCCCAAGCTCCCGGTCCAAAGAGGGAACCGGGCTTGTGATATTTCCTGAAAGGAAAACAAAAGGGGCCCGTAGCCCTCCTCTGAGAGGATTCGGTTTCTCCATTTCTCCATCCATTGCTTTCTGTTACCCCTTCAGGCTGTAACATTCCTGAAGCAGTACTGAATTAGTCCGTTCCCCTTCTGAGAGGTGGGGGCACTTTTATTCGTAGCCAAAGCAGTTGCTTGTTAAGGTTTTCATTTCTTTGTTTATGATTGTAATTATGCTCTTGAAAAGAAAGAGTGAGGCCATTCGATGACTGGGACTTCATTCTTGACCATGGGGATGGTCCTTGCCAGTTTTTCGTAATGCATCAAACCATGGTCACTGTCTGGGGGCTGAGTTGGCAGCTCTGTCCTCCAGGAAGGTGCTGGGTGGTCCGGGGATCTCGTCTGTTGGAAGAGCTCCCTTCCGGCCCCTGGACTGATCAGGCTCTGCAATGGAGCCCCCGACTCCGGAGCACCTCCGCTCTGCCTGCAGGACCCAAAACAGAGGTTCCGTTCGGTTTCAGGCCCTTTTGCTCAGAGCCCGTTTTCGTTCTGCTGCAGGCCGGACATCATTGACTTCAAGAGACTCACCAAGTCGAATGCTGCCTACAACCTTCAGCAAGCCTTCAACACGGCCGAGCAGCAGCTGGGCCTCGCCAAACTGCTCGATCCAGAAGGTGAGGTCCAGATCAAATCCCCGGGGAGGGCGGATGCCACAGAGTGCACCTTGGGATTCTGCATTCACCCCGTGGCCCCTAGAAGGAGCTCCCGCCACTGGGTGAAAAGTGGCGAGGAGTTCCCGGGGCGAGGTGTTTTGCCTCTGTCTCTGTAGGGGTTCAGTGAGGCCTGCTGTGTAGCAGGAGGCGGGAGACCCTGGCTGGGCGGGGAGGCAGAGCCGGTGCCCTGCCTCAGCCTCAGCATCTCCACCTGAAAGGGTCCCAAGGGCTGCAGAAGACAATGTTCCCTCTAAGCTGAGCTTGTGTGAGCTAGCTCACAGTTTTTTAGCCTCGGCCTCACACATTTTTGTCCTAGCTCAGGAAGGATGGGGCTCCAGAGCAAACTAATTTATGCAGCAGCTTAGAGGGAGCGTTGGTGGAGACCACTGACCGTTTGGGCCCTGGGATACACGACGGGACTGAATGCCCAATACCCGGACCATATTGCGATGGGTGGACCAGCGGCCTGATTCTCTGTGCATCGCGTTCATATGTTCACAGAAGCTGGACTTCATTATTACCAAATACTTGGCCCCGAAGGCCTCCCCAGACATTGACACACTGGGGTGGGGGCAGCTCCCCTCCCTCCATGCATGTTCCTTGAAGCGTATCTAGGAAGAATAAGCTTGCAGTGGAGTAGAACTGGTAGCCACATGGCCCTCTGGGGCTGGGAAGTTTCCAGAAAGCCCGAGCGTCCTCTGCTGGCATTTGGCCTTCCTGGAGGGACTGGAGGGAGGCGGGGCTTCTGTCCTGGCCGGTCGCCCTCCTGGCTCTGCAGAGAAGCCTGGATTCACTCTTGCTCTTGGGCTGTGCTGAAGCCAAAGCCCCTTTTGCCCTCTGAGGGTCCCCTGAGCCGCTCTGATCTGGTGGTCGTCATCGTACCTTTCCAAGCGGGCCTCTCTTCCGGCTTCTGCACTTGCTTTCGGTTCTTTTTCCCAACCGCGTTGCCGTCTCCTTGGATAACCGTTGATTCCCAACGTCTCCTGCACCCAGCAAAACATGAGATCCACAAAAGGGCCCGCGACCACCTGCACTCCCAAGAACAGGATGAGTTGCAGACCGCATCTCCCAGGCCGTCCTGCACTGCCAACCCCCAGGATCCGTGGGTCGCAGAGCCCCACCTCCTGGGCCACGAGCTCTAGATAGGCAGTTTGTGGGTGTTGCTTTTTGGAAGGACTTGCGGTTGGAATCAATGCCCCCTCTAAGCTGTGAAGTCCTGGTGAGCAAAAAATCTACTTTGTGAGCGACTGGCATTAAAGTTGTGAGCCAGCGATTTGGCTGCTGCATCAATGAGTTTGCTCTGGAGCCCTCCTTCCTGAGCTAAGGCAAAAATGTGTGAGCCGGAGGCTAAAAGAACTGTGAGCTAGCCCACACTAACTCAGCTTAGAGGGAACGCTGGTTGGAATGCAAAGAGAGGGCAGCGGATGCACCATCCTGCCTTCTGCCTCCCTTCTGGGCACATGCTCAGGGGAGGAGCGGCCGGGCAGTGCCGGTGCCTCCTGCCCCCCTGCTCAAATTTAGTCCTGACCAATGCTCCCTCTAAGCTGTGGAGTCTTGTGAGCAAAAATTCTACTTTGTGAGCTCCTGGCATTAAAGTTGTGAGCGAGCGATTTGGCTGCTGCATAAATTAGTCTGCTCTGGAGCCATCCTTCCTGAGTTAAGACAAAAATGTGTGAGCTGGAGGCTAAAAAACTGTGAGCTAGCTCACGCTAACTCAGCTTAGAGGGAACACTGGTCCTGACCTTGGCAAAGAGAAGTCCTAACTCCGGCTCCTCTTCCTGTTGTGTGAATTGCATGCCACATTACTTCCTGTCGTGTGCTTGAGCTCCGGGCGGGGGGGGGGGGGGGGAGGTATGCTGCCACCTGGGCAGACTGAGTGCTGTTTGATGTCCCCCCCTAAGCCTGCAGCCAGTTACGATGCTGCGTTTGATTCCGCCACACTTGAAGCACCTGAGTGCCCAGCGCCTGAAGCCCCAGAGTTCCCCATTCTCTTGTTCCCAGAGTGAGGGGACAGCTTATTAGCTGTTGTAGATTTTACGGGTTGTGTGGCCGTGGTCTTGGCATTGTTGGACCTGACGTTTCGCCAGCAGCTGTGACTGGCACCCTCAGAGGTATAACACAGAAAGAGGGAGTACTCTCTGGGTGCGTCCAGACAGGCCGTTTAGTCCGCTTTCGGCACGCTTCAGTAACGGATTTTATACATGCGATCACACACCCAACATCTGCGCACGGTCCCCAGCCGTCGCTTTCCAGCTCAAATATCCTTTACAACGGAGTATTTTGTTACCAGGTCCCTAAGTTTTCTCGGGGTGTTTTCCGGCTTCTCCGGTTCTAGCTGCACTTTTCTGACGTCTGATCGCTCCTGCAGTGTCGAGCCACTTCCGGTTTAAACCCCCTTCCCGCTCGAAAGCTGCCCGAGGTTTCCACTTTTCGCCCACCATTTTTTTTAATGCGTTGGCGGTGTGTGCATAGGCGGAGCTCCGCCACCGCGTTTAGAAAACCGACATTTAAACGGTCACTTGTTTTAGCGTTTAGATGAGTTCGGGATCTCATGGAGGCCATTTTCGGGTCAAATGTTTAAAGGGAAGTCTTTTGTTGGAGGGGTTGGATTGATTCGCCCTGGTGGTTCTGCGCATGCGCCATGATAGTCCCCCCCTTCTATGGAGGGGCTCCTATGCGCATGCGCAAACTGAGGGAAAAATTTTTAAAACCCGCCGACACACACTCCCACGTGTCAGTAGTGTAGACGCTGGAGAGCGACATGACTGCGCGGTGAGGGAGGTAAGTGTGATCGCGATTATCCGGATCAAATGTAATCCGGTTAGAGCCGGAGCGATTTAACCTGCTCCCAGTATGCCGTCTGACCGCACCCTCTGTGTCAAGGTGAGAAGAAAAAATGGTAGGCAGGTAATTTATGCCTACTCAGGAAGGTGGGGTAGGGCTGAGTCATTATCTTGTAGGAGTTCCCCAGGCTGTGAAACATGCTCATGGAGGAGCTTTCCTGAGGAGGTTCTTTTGCACATGGATTGTTTCCTGAGGAGGTTTCCTGTTTCCTGAGGGAGGTTCTTTTGGATGTTGAAATTCTAATCTTATCTGTAGTGCTGTTGTCAGATGTTAGAGCCTTTTGTGTCTTTCGGGACAGGAAACCGTGCCCTATTTATTTTCAAACTCTCTTCTTTCCTGTTGAAATTGGGTTTATGTTTATGAATTTCAACGGCTTCCCTGCGTAATCTGACACGGTAATTGGAAGTGTTGTCCGGCCTTTCAAAGGGGACAGCTTCCCCCCCCCTCCTGTCTGAGGGTGGGCCGTTTTCTCCGCCCCAGCCAAAAGGAAGATGCTGGCCCCCAGCTGTCTCCACGGCTCTCTGTCCTTGAGTTTGCCTCCCTGAAGGACAAGTTTTGGAGTGCAAGCTCTTTTTTTTGGGGGGGGGGGTGAGGCCTGTCTTTTGGGCTGAGGCTGTGGTGGGTGGGTGGGTGGGTTGGCGGGAGCGACGTTTAACCCGGGAGAGATTCCCACACCCTCTCCCAACTCCCCCCTTGCCCCTTCCTCCGGCAGATGTCCTCATGGAGCACCCCGATGAGAAGTCGATCCTCACCTACGTGGTCTCCTTCTACCACTACTTCTCCAAGATGAAGGCTCTGGCGGTGGAGGGGAAGCGGATCGGCAAGGTGGGTCTGGGGAGCGGCTGGGCTCTCTCCTCCGCGGGGCCCCGTGACCCCACACACACACACACACGCTCCCTCCTCCGCACAACTGGAGGCGGGCAGAGTGGATGGGGAGGGGGGGGTCTCCTCCTCTCCACACCCTGAAAATACCTGCAGGGGAGGTGTGCAGGCCCACCCTGGACGGAAAGGGAGGGAAAGAACAGTTTTCCCTTTTACATCCTGCTTGGAGGGCCCTGGGCTCATAAAACCGTAGGGTTTTCAAGGCAAGTGATGTTCAGAGGGTGGTTGGCCCTTGCCTGCCTCTGCATAGCACCCCTGGGCTTCCGTGGTGGCCTCTATGCCAAATACTAACCAGGGTCGACCCTGCTTGGCTTCTAGGATCGGATGAGATCGGGCTAGCCTGGGCCGTCCAGGTCAGGGCAAGAGACAAACAGAGGTGGGTTTGCCCTCGCCTGCCTCTGCGTAGCCACCCTGGGCTTCCTGGGTGGTCTCCCATCCAAGTACAGACCAGGGCGCTGAGCCTGCCTGGCTTCTAGGATCTGATGAGATCTGGCCAGTCTGGGTCATCCAAGCCATGGCAGGAGACGTTCAGAGGTGGTCGGCCATTGCCTGCCTCTGCGTAGCTACCCTGGACTTCCTTGGTGGTCTCCCATCCAACGACTAACCAGGACTGAGCCTGCCTGGCTTCTAGAATCTGATGAGATCTGGCCAGTGTGGGTCATCCAAATCAAGGCAGGAGACGTTCAGAGGTGGGTTTGCCATCTCCTGCCTCTGCGTAGCAACCCTGGACTTCCTTGGTGGTCTCACACCCAAATGCTAACCAGAATTGACCCTACTTAGCTTTCAAGAACTGACGAGATCGGACTAGACTGGGCCATTCAGGTCAAGACAAGAGACGTTCAGAGGTGGTTGGCCATCGCCTGCCTCTGCGTAGCCACCCTGGACTTCCCTGGTGGTCTCCCATCCAAGCACTGGCCGGGGCCAACACTTTGTAGCTTTCCAGGTCTGATGGGACCAGGCTAACAAAGGGTTGTCCGGCTAGTGGTTAAGGGCGCGGACTCTAATCTGGGAGACCCGGGTTTGATTCCCCACTCCTCCACTTGCACCTGCTGATGTGACCTTGGGTCAGTCACAAGCTCTGGCACAGCTGTCCTTGAAAAAGAGCAGTTTCTGTCAAGAGCTCTCTCAGCCCCACCCACCTCACAGGGTGTCTGTTGTGGGGAGGGGAAGGGGAAGGAGATTGTAAAGCCGCTCTGAGACTCCTTCGGGTAGTGAAGGGCCAGAGGGTATAAATCCAATCTCCTCCTCCTCCTCCTCCTCTTCTTCTTCTTCTACTGGCCCAGTGTGGCCAAGGGCTGCCAGAGGGGCCTTTCATACCATGGGCGGGGCAAGGTTCAGGGGGGGGCACTTGTGAGCAGGGAGAGGAGGTGGAAGTAGCTGGCCTGAGGGCTGGCGAGAGAAGGACCTCCAGCCAGGGATCTGTTCTGCAGCTCGTTCTGAATAGTAGTTTTTATGCCCTCCTTGGAACCTCTTCCGCGGAGCCGCCCGCCCCCGGGGCGGAGTGGCCGGTGCTGTGGATTCAGGGTGTGTGTTTTGCCCGGCCATCCAGGTGCTGGACCAGATCCTGGAGATTGAGAAGATCATCGAGCGGTACGAGAGACTGGCCAGCGAGCTGCTGGAGTGGATCGAGCTCACCGTCAGCGCCATCAGCAACCAGAAGTTTGCCAACTCCCTGGCCGGGGTCCAGCAGCAGCTCCAGTCCTTCACCGCCTTCTGCACCCTGGAGAAGCCCGTCCGGTGAGGAGCCTCGTCCCCGGGCACTCCCCCAGCTCTCAGCCGCGCATGGGACTGGGACTGTGGGGCTGGCTAGGGGCAGGGAGACTCGGCCCTCTCCCCCCAGCCCTACCGAACCAGAGAGCGCTGGGGGGATGGGGGAGCTAGCACGAGAGACTCCCTAGAGCAGGGGTCCCCGACCTTTTCAAGCCTGCAGGCACCTTTGGAATCCTGAGAACAAATGTAGAGAAAACAGTCGTGAGCGTCTGACCCACGAATCAAGCAGTCAACAAGACTTGCAAAGAAGATGCTGTCTGGATATGATGGTCAACAAGCACTCCAACACAATCAACAGTCGACGACGTTGATGATGTGTTTTTACACTAGGATTTTCTTATGATTTGAAGGAATTTGCCTATTGTGTCGTAGTGCTTGTTGACCATAATATACAGAAAGCATCTTCTTTGCAAAGTCTTGTTGACTGCTTGATCTGTGGGTCAGACGCTCACGACTGTTTTCTTTACATTTGTTCTCTTGATTTGGTCGTGATTGTCCACACTTGTCTTGTACCTTTGGAATCCTGACATGGGGGGTGGGGGGTGGGCTGGACTGCGAAGTGGCTACCACGGAAGGCCAGAGCCAGCGACAAAGTGTCAGGGAACGAGGTTATGGACTCGTAACTCTTCACCATTCCAGGCAGGAGCTGTTCTTTAACAGGGCATCCTTCTGTTTGCATGGCCAACCAAAGCCGTACCTAGCCACACCCACTTTCTGAAAGCCCCAGGAAAGGCGTTGGAGGGCACCACACCATGTGCAATGAGAGAATCCCAGCTCCCATAATCCAAATCTATAGGCAACAGAAAGCTGTACTACGACTGTTTTCTTTACATTTGTTCTCTTGATTTGGTCGTGATTGTCCACACTTGTCTTGTACCTTTGGAATCCTGACATGGGGGGTGGGGGGTGGGCTGGACTGCGAAGTGGCTACCACGGAAGGCCAGAGCCAGCGACAAAGTGTCAGGGAACGAGGTTATGGACTCGTAACTCTTCACCATTCCAGGCAGGAGCTGTTCTTTAACAGGGCATCCTTCTGTTTGCATGGCCAACCAAAGCCGTACCTAGCCACACCCACTTTCTGAAAGCCCCAGGAAAGGCGTTGGAGGGCACCACACCATGTGCAATGAGAGAATCCCAGCTCCCATAATCCAAATCTATAGGCAACAGAAAGCTGTACACATGCGCTATACACAGTCAGTGCTCAGGAAACCATAGGAAAAAAATGTATAGTGCAAATATCAAGACAAGTGTGAATTACAACAATACAAAAAAGAGGGAAGGTCCGAAAGAGGTGCTGGTGGACTTAGTTTTCCGGAATACGAGTTCGTTTCGACTGGCTTCACCTGAATGGGACCTTGTTGAACAAAAAGGTGTCTTTTGAGAGCCTTAGGAGGTAAGGATGTTGGAAACACCTGCTGAGGCTCTTGCGTCCGTCCTTCAGAATGTTCCTTTAGAATGTTTCATTGGAACTATATAGTATGCCAGGAGTGTCGAGCTCATTTGTTACGAGGGCTGGGTCTGACATAAATGAGACCTCGTTGGGCCCCTGGGCCATGTGTGTGTGTCATAAAATGTAAAGCCAGGTAGCGAAGATATAAACTTTATAAAAAACACAAACACAAAGATTGGGTTTGTTTTACTAAAAATAAAAACATGCTTAAAACATTAGCTCTGTAAGCTGCAAACCTACTTTTGATTTATTGACATTCACCACAGAAATCTCCTGCTCAGAGTTCTGAGTCTCGGACCCAGGTTGAAACATGAAATGGCTGAGTGATTAAGAGAGTCTGGCAAAGCAAGCTAGGATGCAGCAGCAGCAGCAGCAGAACTGGAAGCAGGAGACGGCCAGTTCCACTGCGGGCCTGATGGAAGCCCTCCGGGGGCCTAATCTGGCCCCCCGGGCCGCATGTTTGACACCCCTGTAGTATGCTAACATGGCAAACGATGAGAGTTCTTATGAAGCGGCACGATCTCTGCCGCCATACTCAACGATGAATGAATCTTAGAAGACACCTTTTTGTCCAACAAGGTCCCGTTCGGATGAAGCCGGTCGAAACGAACTTGTATTCCGGAAAACTTGGTCAACCGGCACCTCTTTCGGACCTTCCTTCTTTTTTTGTATTGTTGTCATTCACCCATGTTTTGATATTTGCACTATAAATTTCTTTTCTATGATTTCCTGAGCACTGACTAGCGCATGTTTACAGCTTTCTGTTGCCTATAGATTTGGGCACCACACCGTGGCAGCCACGGGCGCCGTGTCGGGGACCCCTGCCCGGGAGTCTCGTGACGTGACCGTGCTTGGGTTAGGGGTCCTCAGCTGGGGAAGGGCCCCTGAGTGGTGTGGGGCAGAGTCCCCGCCGCACATCTGCTGTGTTCAGGGGCAGGTCTTGCTCCCAGCGCATGGTGGCAGCGGCGGCCTGGAAGGTGCCAGGAGGGAGGCTCATGCCCCGCCGGTCTTTGCCCGCAGGTTCCAGGAGAAAGGGAACTTGGAGGTTCTGCTCTTCTCCATCCAGAGCAAGCTGCGAGCCAACAACCGCAAGCTGTACGTCCCGCGGGAGGGAAAGA
>NW_015163647.1:148347-170053 GCF_001447785.1 Gekko japonicus | reverse complement strand
GGGCCTCGGGAGGGAGGGAAGGGAGTAGCTGCCGGGGAGGGGCCGCAGGGGAGTCCGCTGCCGCCGTGCCCCATGCCGAGCGCCTCCCCGGTTCAGCTGCCCTGCCGCCGGGCTGTCTCTCTCTCTCCCGTGCCCAGGCCTGGACCCGACTGGAGAAGGCGGAGCACGAGCGGGAGGTGGCCCTGCGCAACGAGCTGATCCGCCAGGAGAAGTTGGAGCTGCTGGCCCAGCGCTTCGATCACAAGGCCGCCATGCGGGAGACCTGGCTGAACGAGAACCAGCGGCTGGTCTCCCAGGTGGGGCGGGGCGGGGGAGGCCGGCTGCAGCGTCACTTGCTGTTCATTTGAGACCCTGGCGTTCCACCGTCCACTCAGTCGTCGGGGCTGAAAGTGGCCACCCCACTTAACATACATCTGGCGCAAACAATGGGAGCTGCGGTGGCTCAAGTGGTTAAGACGCTGAAGTGCAGGCTGTGGAAGGTCGGTAGTTCAGCAGTTCGAGACCCAAGTGTGCCGCATGACGGAGTGAGCTCCCGTCTCTAGTTCCAGCTCCTGCCAACCTAACAGTTCGAAAGCAAGAAATTGCAAGTAGATAAATAGGGACCACTTCGGTGGGAGGGTAACAGCGTTCCGTGTGCCTTGGCGTCTAGTCATGCTGGCCACAAGACCACGGAAACGTCTTTGGACAGCGCTGGCTCCTCGGCTTGGAAACGGAGATGAGCACTGCACCCCTAGAGTTGGAGATGACTGGCTTTGGAGCAAGGGAAACCTTTACCTAGCGCAAACAACAAGAGAGGAGGCTGTGACCCCGCCATGGGTCTCCACGCGTGGGCCACCCAAGGCATGGTGGGGAAACCTCCACCTTACAGGGAGGCTTGACCTCGGGTGCTCCGACAGAATGCCAGTTCTCGCCAGGGCTCCCTCTGCGCTGTGGAGTCCTGTGAGCAAAAACCCTACTTTGTGCGTTAAAGTTGTGAGCGAGCGATTGGGCTGCTGTCTAAACCAGTTTGCCCTGGAGCCCTCCTTCCTGAGCTAAGGCAGAAATGTGTGAGCTGGAGGCTTAAAAACTGTGAGTTGGCTCACACTTACTCAGCTTAGGGGGAACACGGGTCCTCACGCGTGGAAGCCCTGCCTCTAAATTCCAGGTTGGGACTGCTGGCTTGTTGTAGCGGCCTGGGGTGCGTGCCAGAGGCACTCTGCACACGCACAGGGAGCGGCCGCTCTGGACGTGCCTGCTTGCCCTGGCCACCTCTCCCTTACTCACAGCTTGCCCCCCCTCTCCCCTCCCGCCAGGACAACTTCGGCTACGACCTGCCGGCGGTGGAGGCGGCCATGAAGAAGCACGAGGCCATCGAGGCGGACATCTCCTCCTACCAGGAGCGCATCCAGGTGGTGGTGGAGCTGGCGCAGGAGATGGAGTCCGAGGGCTACTACGACAGCAAGCGCATCGGCGCCCAGAAGGACAACATCCTGCGCCAGTGGGGTCTCCTGACGGAGCTGGTCCGCGCCCGCCGGGCCCGGCTGGAGCAGAACGTGGCCCTGCAGAAGGTCTTCCAGGAGATGGTCTACATGATCGACTGGATGGATGAGATTCAGGTGGGGCTCTGGGGAGGGTTGGGCGGGGGGGACCCAGGGAACTGCTGCTCCCTCGCCCCCCCCCCGGGGGGGGGTTCATTACAGCCGGGCTTGGCTGCGCTTGGGCGAACCCCCGAGTATGAAGGCGAGCCAGGGATCCAGGCCCTCTAAGCGGCTCCGGTCTCGAACCATCCAATGAGCCACACAGTTTTCCTCTCCATTCACTGCTGCCCCGCAAACAGTGGGATGGATCCAATCCCCACCACCACCCCACCCACAGTCACGCTCCAACCTTAAATGGTATGTTTAGCCTGGAGAGGAGACGACTGAGAGAGGATATGAAAACCCTCTTCAAGTACTTGAAGGGCTGTCCTATAGAGGATGGTGCGGAGTTCTTTTCTGTTTCCCCAGAAGGTCGGCCCGGAACCAACAGGGGTTGAAATTAAATCAGAAGAGTTTTCGGCTAAACATGAGGAAGAACTCCCTGACAGTTCGAGCGGTTCCTGAGTGGAACAGGCTTCCTCGGGAGGTGGTGGTGGTCTTCTCCTTCTCTGGAGGTTTTCCAGTGGAGGCTAGATGGCCCCATCTGACGGCAATGCTGATTGTGTGAACTCAGTCAGATCACGAGAAGGGAGGGCGGGAAGGGTTGCAGCCTCAGTGCTTAGTTCTCGTGGCCCTTTCTTACACACCCAGGGAAATGCTGATCGCCACTTTGGGGTCAGGAAGCAACCCTGGAGGGGTTTTTTTGCCATCTTCTGGGCGTGGAACAGGGGTCACTGCGGGTGTGGAGGGGGAGGTATTTGTGAATTTCCTGCCTTGTGTAAGAGGTTGGACTAGAGGACCCCGGAGGTCCCTTCCCACCCTTTGATTCTATGATTCTGAGCCGCTTCACCCTGGAGCCACTGCCTAGTTTGCCCTCCAGGTCTTGCGGCTCGCAGGTCTCTCCGGCTCCTTTCTGGGGCTGGTGCAGGAGAACGAGGGGCCCAGAGCGGTAGGCCCCCTGCAGCAGCCAGGACGGGAGGTCCGCAGCAGATATCCCACAGCGATTCCCCCCTTGTCTGCCCCAACCCAGCTCGGACCTCCTGCAAAGGCCTGTGGCTTCTGGGGGTCAGTGGATGTGGGGAACGGTCTCCCAGCCCGCCCCCCCGCCCCCCTTTCTGGCTTGAGCTGGAGGGCCTCCCGAGTGCACGTAGGCCTTGGGGTCCTTCCCTTGTCTTCTTGGGCGCCGTGAGGAGCTGAGTCCGGTCTTGGGCGGGGCTGGCTGTTTCCAGGCCCTGCCTGCAGAGGGCTCCGTGGGGCCCACCAGTCCACGCCCACCCGGCCTGCCCTCTCTCTCCCCCCCCCCTTTGCAGGCCCAGCTGGGCTCCAAGGAGTTCGGGAAGCATCTGCTGGAAGTAGAGGACCTGCTGCAGAAGCACAGCCTCCTGGAGGCCGACATCTCAGCGCAGGCCGAGCGGGTGCAGGGCCTCAATGCCGCCGCTCTCAAGTTCTCCGAGCTGGAAGGTAGGCGGGCGTCTGTGTGTGTGTGTGTGTGAGGGGGGTGTATGTGCCAGGACAGTCCCTCCCTGCCTCTCCCGGGACTTGTGGGCCAAATGGGGCCAGAAGCACCCCGCTGGAGCCGGCAGGAGGGATCTTGGCCGCGTCAGGGCGCCCTCTGAGAGCCAGTTTGCTGTCGTGGTTAGGAGTGCGCGGACTCTCATCTGGGAGGACCGGGTTTGACTCCCCACTCCTCCTCCACTTGCACCTGGCTGGATGACCTTGGGCAAGCCGTAGTTCTGACAAGAGCTTTTCCTTGAAAAAGAGCCATTTCTGTCAGAGCTCTCTCGGCCCCGCCTACCTCACAGGGTGTCTGTCTGTTGTGGGGAGGGGAAGGGAAAGGAGTTTTGTAAGCCGCTCTGAGACACCTTTGGGTAGTGAAGGGCAGGGGGTATAGATCCAATCTCTTCTTCTTTTCCTTCTCCTCCTCCTCCTTTCTCTCTCTCCCCCTCTCTCTGCCCGCCCAGGCTACCAGCCCTGTGACCCGCAGATCATCCGCAACCGGGTGAGCCACGTCCAGAGCTGCCTGGAGCAGCTGCAGGAGCAGGCCTCGCGGCGGCACAAGGAGCTGGAGGCCTCCCGCCAGCTGTGGGCCTTCTTCCAGGAGATGGAGGAGGCGGAGGCCTGGGTGCGGGAGCGGGAGCGGGTCCTCTCCTCCTCCCCGCAGAGCTACGGGAAGGACCTGAGCAGCGTGGCCAAGCTGCTCAGCAAGCACAGCATCTTCCTGGGGGAGCTGGGGGGGCGGCGCTCCCTCCTGCAGAGCACCATGCGGCGGGGGGAGCAGATCCTGCTGCGGAAGCGCCTGGGGCCCCCCGGCGGCATCCAGGAGAAGATCCGGGAGGTGCGCCTGCGCTGGAAGCGGCTGGAGGAGCTGGCCGCCTCCCACCTGCAGAAGCTGCAGGAGGCCTCCGGCTTCTACCAGTTCAGCGCTGAGACGGACGACCTGGTGGCCTGGCTGCAGGACGCCTACCGCCTGGTCTCCAGCGACGACTTCGGCCACGACGAGTACTCCACCCAGTCGCTGGTCAAGAAGCACAAGGGGGTGGCGGAGGGGATCGAGAAGCACCGGGCGGCCGTCCTCTCCCTGCGGCAGCAGCTGGCCGCCCTGGCCCCCGACTACCGCGAGCTGGTGGACGTCCAGATCCGCATCGTGGAGGTGGAGCAGCTCTACGGGGAGGTGGGGGAGGTGGCCGTGCTGCGGCGCCAGTGGCTGCAGGACGCCCTGGCCGTTTACCGCATGTTCAGCGAGGTCAATGCCTGCGAGGTCTGGATCGACGAGAAGGAGCAGTGGCTCCACCGCCTGGAGGTGCCCCAGCGGCTGGAGGACGTCGAGGTGGTCCAGCACAGGTCCGGGCGGGGGCTTCCGGTCCAGGCAGTGGCGCTCCCTTCCCTGGAGAGGGGGGTGGGGGGAAAGGGACCTGGGGGAAAAGGGGCCTGGGGGCAGGGCGGGCCCGTAACTATAGTGTGGCTTTGGGAGGGGAGGAAGGGGGGGCTCAGCCCCCTTTCTTAAGGGCACAGCCCCACAAGAATTTCTCCTGTAAATCCTTGTTTCAATCGTTTTTTAAAAGGCATGCGCTCCTTTAGGCAGAGTGGGGTGCTGTAGTTGACCCATTCCCGCGCTGAGCCAAGGGGGTTGGAGTAGGTGACCTCTAGGATCCCTTTGTTGGGGTCCTTAGTCAGGTTACGCAACCCAGGGCTTCGTGAGAAGGTAACTGTTTATTGGTAAATCCAGTACTAGAGACACGTGTAGAGCTTGTGTCAGGAATGGGCGCCAATACGAAGGCCTCTGACTTATACTAGAATCAAACATTCACCCTGTAAGCATGAGCCAGTGGATACATTTTGCTCATGTGGGCAAAGAAAGCAGGCAAAGCAAAAGCCGTTAACTTTCCCAGCCGAGAAAAACTTCAGCTGGAGCATCTACAAGGTGAAGTCTAAGATAGTAAACAGTTGGTGAGCCACAGAGAGCTGAGACAGGAAACGGGAGGGCCACCCCCTCCACACTCCAGACCCAGAACAGGGCTACCTGACACCCTCCCAACTCTGTGTCAAGAAACCGGTCTCATTTCAGAGAGCTTTTTATGCCTAAGTCTTCGCTTTCTCGACTATAGACATCATCACCCCCACCTGCCGGCTCCTTCTCAGAATTGTTGCTTAGGCTGGCAGAAGTGATTAACTTGCAGCAGCTGAGAACTGTCCTAGGGCTGCCAAGCCGCGGTGGGGGATTCGTGCGTCATCACAGGATCCCTGCCGCGGGGGGACAGTGATACGCGTTGCACCGGCGTCGCCAGGATGTGACGCTACGCGTCGCTCTGGCGTCACATCCTGGCGACATCGGTGCAACGCGTACCGCTGTCCCCCCGCAGCAGGGATCCTGTGACGACGCACGGATCCCCCGCCGCGGCTTGGCAGCCCTAAACTGTCCTCTAAAGTGGCTGACAGCTTGCAATTCAGAGATCTATCCTGGTCACAGCTTTCTGTTGGCTAAAGGGCTTTTCATTCTGCACCAAGGACTTCAGCCCCGCCAGGGAAAACAATTTGCCCCGCAAGCCACAAGATCCTGGCTACGGGCCTGGAGCAGGAGCTTGTTGGGTCACTCCTGCACACACACACACACACACACACAGAAAGAGCCAGCGTGGTGGAGTGCTTAAGGGTGTTGCACTAGTATCTGGGAGGCCCAGGTTCGAATCCCCCCACTCTGCCATGGAAGCCTGTTGGGTGACCCTGGGCCAGTCACTCTCCCTCAGCCTCACCTACCTCACAGGGCTGATGTGAGGATACAGCGGGGGAGAGGAGAAAAATGTCAGCTGCTTTGGGCCCCCGTATGGCGAGAAAGGTGGGGTACCAGATAAATAAAGAAACACACGCATCTGCGGAGAGCCAGTCTGGTGTCGTGGTGAAGTGCGCGGACTCTGATCTGGGAGAACCGGGTCCGATTCCCCCACTCCTCCTCCACGTGCAGCTGCTGGTGTGACCTTGGGTCAGTCACAAGTTCTCTTGGAGCTGTTCTCTCATGAGCAGTCCTCGAAAGAGCTCTCTCAGCCCCACCTACCCCTCACAGCCAGGGTGTCTGTTGTGGGGAGGGGAGGGGAAAGGAGTTTGTAAGCTGCTCTGAGGCTCTGAGTGAAGGGCAGGGGGCATAAATCCAATCTCCTCCTCTTCTTTCTTTTGAGAGGCAGGGCCTCTTTGGTGTCATGATGTGTGAAGAGGCAGAGTGGGCCCGGGGCTGGGGGGGGGGCTGGGAGAAGAGCCCGGTGGGGTTGAAGCAACATCCTGTCGGTGGGCGCCTCTGTTGAAGACGGCCCCCCCTCCCAAGTGTCTCCTCCTCCTCCTCCTCTTCCTCCTCCTCCCTGCCCCAGGTTCGAAAGCCTCGACCAGGAGATGAACAGCTTGATGGGCCGGATCCTGGACGTCAACCAGATCGTGCAGCAGCTGGTCGACGGGGGCCACCCCAGCGCCTCCGAAGTGCGGTCCTGCCAGGACCACCTGAACAGCAGGTGGGGGGGGGGAACCCTCTCCGCTCAAAGACGGTGCCTCCTCCCCCCTGGAGAGCGGGGAGAGAGTCGGGGGGGGGGGGGCTTCCTCTAGCAATCCTGCCTGCCTGGTGGGCGGCCTCTTTGGGGCTTTCGGCTTCTGCTCTGGGCTGGACACCGAGAAGGCAAAGGCCCCCCCCCCGTTTGTTCACAGAGTCCAGCGCCCTTGGAGCTGCCCCCCGGGGGTGGTGGTGGAGGGTGGCCTACATGAGTCACGGCTGCCAGTCTGCAGCAGGGGGTGTGCCTTTGCCCTCTGCTCCATCACCGAGGGACGCCCTGTGCCTCTTTGCCCCCAGTCCTCCGGGGGTCTTGCCTGTCACCCCTTGTGGCGCTGTTCCCGAGGGGCTCGTTGGGGAGGATTTGTGGGTGGACGGAGAGGTCCCAAAGGGCTTCTGGGGAAAGGGGAGGGGAGGCCTCTTTCTCCTGGGGAGGGGAGAGACTTTGGGCGCGTCCAGAGCAACGTTCCCTGTAAGCTGAGTTAGTGTGAGCTGGCTCACAGTTTTTTAGCCTCCAGCTCACACATTGTTGTCTCGGCTCAGGAAGGGATGGGGCTCCAGAGCAGTGTTCCCTCTCAGCTGAGTTAGTGTGAGCTGGCTCACAGTTTTTTAGCCTCCGGCTCACACACTTTTGCCTTCACTCAGGAAGGGATGGGGCTCCAGAGCAAGCTGATTTCTGCAGCAGCCAAATCGCTCGCTCACATCTTTAATGCCAGTGGCAGCTCACAGAGTATGGTTTTTGCTTACAAGAAGACTCCACAGCTTAGAGGGAGCGTTGGTCCAGAGGCAGAGCTGCGCAGGGAGCAGCACAGCGGTGGGGGGGGCGGTCTTCCATCTTCCGTAGCCCACCAAGGGTCTTGCTGGCCCATCAGCCAACTTGTGATTCTGCAGCCGGAAAGAATCCAGGTTTTGCGAAGCTTCCCGCTGGCCGGCTGGCTGCTTGGGTGTGCCGTGGGCAGCCAGAGGAGAAGGCCGGTGGGCAAGGCTCCCTCTGAGCTGTGGAGTCTCCTGAGCCAAAATCCTGCTTTGTGAGCTGCTCCTGGCGTTCGAGTTGTGGTGACCCCCCCCCCGCCGGGCCGCTGAGCCTCTGCTGTGCCCCCTTCCTTGGCTAGATGGAACCGCGTGGTCGAGCTGGTGGAGCAGAAGAAGGACCTCCTCGGCTCCATCCTGAAGGTCCAGAACTACCTGCTGGAGTGCAACGAGATCAAGTCCCAGATCCGCGAGAAGCGCAAGGCGGTGGAGTCCACCCAGTGCAACAGCGGCGACCTGGGCAGCGTCCTCGCCCTCCAGCGCCGCCTCTCCACCATGGAGGCCGCCCTGCTGGTCCTGGAGCCCCGGCTGGTGGAGCTGCAGCAGGAGGGGGAAGTCCTGGCCAACGCCCACCCCGCCCAGGCCGTGGAGATCCTGGTGCACTTCGAGGAGATCAGCGAGGAGTGGGAGGCCCTGAAGAGGACCCTGCAGGGCTGGGAGGACTCGCTCACCGTGGCCGGCAGGTTAGGGGGGGGGAGCTGCCCGGGGGGGCTGAGGGGGAGGCGCCCGGGCTGGGTGCGGGGGCGAGTGGGGCGAGTGGGAAGCCCCCGCCTGCCTGCCTGCCTGCCTGCCTGCCTTCCCTCCCTGACCTCCCGCCTCGCTCCAGGCTGCAGCAGTTCATCCAGGACCTGGACGGCTTCCTGACGTGGCTGGTGAAGACTGAACCAGCACGCCTCCCTGGAGGAGGAGATCAACCGCTACGAGGAGGACTACGCCAAGATCCAGGCTGTCAACGAGGTGCTGGCGCTGGAGGAGGCCGAGCTGCCCTGCCTCTCCCTCCAGCAGTGGCTGCAGAAGCTGGACGTCGGCTGGAACAAGCTGCTGGAGATGTGGGAGAACCGGCGGGAGGTGCTGGTCCAGGCCCACATCTTCTTCCTCTTCCTGCGCGACGCCAAGCAGGCCGAGATCTGCCTGTACAACCAGGTAGGCCTTGGGGTGGGTGCCGCGCACGGGACGGGATGGGGGAGGGGGATGGCTTAGAACACCCCCTCAAGGTTCTGCCCCCCCCAGGCAGAGGCCAGCCCCCTACCCATTTACCGTTGCGTAAGGTTGGAGCTGCGGTGGCTCAAGTGGTTAAGATGCTGAACTGCAGGCTGTGGAAGGTCAGTAGTTCAGCAGTTCGAGACCCAAGGAGTGCCGCATGACGGAGTGAGCTCCCGTCTCTAGTTCCAGCTCCTGCCAACCTAGCAGTTCGAAAGCAAGAAATTGCAAGTAGATAAATAGGTACCACTTCGGTGGGAAGAAGGTAACAGCGTTCCGTGCGCCTCGGTGTTTAGTCATGCCGGCCACATGACCACGGAAACGTCTTCGGACAGCGCTGGCTCTTTGGCTTTGAAACGGAGATGAGCACCGCAACCCTAGAGTCGGAGTCAACTGACTTTCGAGCAAGGGAACCTTTACCTTTACCTTTAAGGTGGCTCAACTGGTTAAGACGCTGAACTGCAGGCTGTGGAAGGTCGGTAGTTCAGCAGTGATACACTGGAGCCAAAAATGTTAACTATAAATATATGCTGATGGGGCCTGAACTGGCGGTAACTGACCAGGAGAGAGATCTTTTGAGTTGTGGTAGGTGGTAGATAACTCACTCAACTCAGTGTGCGACTGCAATAAAAAAAAGGCCAACGCTATGCTGGGGATTATTAGGAAGGGAACTGAAAAAAAATCAGCCAGGATCACAGTGGCCCTGGATAAACCGATGGTGCGTCCTCATTTGGAATTCTGTGTACAGTTCTGGTCGCCACACCTCAAAGAAGATATTGTGAAACAGGATGTTTGACTAGATGGACCCTGGGTCCGACCCAGCAGGGATCTTCTGCTGATCTTAAGGGTTGCCAGAATGATCAAAGGGTTGTAACACTTTCCCTATGAAGAAAGGCTGAAGCGCTTGGGGCTCTTTAGCTTAGAGAAACGACGGCTGAGGGGTGACATGATCGAGGTTTACAACTTATGCCTGGGATGGAGCAGGTTGAGAAAGAGGTACTCTTCTCACTTTCTCACAATACAAGAACTTGTGTGCACGCCATGAAATTAAAGAACAGTAAGTTTAGAACAGATCATAACATACTCTGTATGTTGTTCCTAAGACCGTAATAATAATAAACTAAACTAAGAACAGATCATAAGAACATAAGAGAAGCCAATGTTGGATCAGGCCAATGGCCCATCCAGCCCAACACTCTTGTGTCACACAGTGGCCAAAACTGCCAGGTGCCATCAGGAGGTCCAGCAGTGGGGCCAGGACACCCGGAGCCCTACCACTGTTGACCCCCCCCCCAAGCACCAAGAATACAGAGCATCCCTTGCCCCAGACAGAGAGTTCCCGTCTATACCTTGTGGCTAATAGCCACCAATGGACCTCTGCTCCAGATGTTTACCCAATTCAGTCCATGCTTGTAGCTGCCGCCACCACCTCCTGTGGCAGTAAATCCCATGTGTTCCTCACTTTGGGTGAAGAAGGGCTTCCTTTTGTCTGTTCTAACCCGACTGCTCAGAAATTTCATGGAGTGCCCACAAGGAGCTCTTGTATGATGAGAAAGGGAGAAAAGTACTTCTTTCTCTACCAGCTCCATCCCATGCATAATCTTGTAAACCTCGATCATGTCACCCCTCAGCCGTCGATTCTCCAAGCTAAAGAGCCCCAAGCGCTTTAACCTTCCTTCATAGGAAAAGTGTTCCAACCCTTTGATCATTCTGGCAACCCTTAAGGTCAGCAGAAGATCCCTGCTGGGTCGGACCCAGGGTCCATCTAGTCAAACATCCGGTTTCACACAATGGCTAACCAGTTGCACTGGAAAACCAAAAAGAAAGGTGTAGAGGCCGAGGCCTTCCCCTGATAAGACCATCCAAAGAACCCTGCTGGGTCAGACCAGGGAGGGTCCATCTAGTCCAGCCTCCCGTCTCACACAGCAGGCCAATCAGTTCCTCTGGAGGCCAGACAACAGGGCAGGGAGGCCGAGCCCTTCCCTTGATGTTGCCTCCTGGCTCTGGGATCCAGAGGTTGCCTGCGTCTGTAGATGGAGGACTCCCTTAAGTCACCCTGACTAGTACCGCAGAGGGACCTACTCTCCATTAATCTGTCTTAATCCTCTTTTAAAGGCATCTGTTTTTCTGACCATCAATACTCACACCAGCCATGAATACCACAATTTAATTACTCTGAGTAAAGAAATATTTCCTTTTGTCTTCGCTGAGCCAAATGCCCATCAATTTCTTTGGGTGCCCCTGAGTTTTAGTATTATGGTGGAGGCAAAAAAACTCCCTCTATCCACTTGAGGATTGCCAGTCCTCAGAGGTATAACACAGAAAGATGGAGTACTCTCTGTGTCAAGGTGAGAAGAAGAATGGTAGGCAGGTAATTTATGCCTACTCAGGAAGGTGGGGTAGGGCTGAGTCATTTTCTTGCAGGAGTTCCCCAGGCTGTGAAACATGCTAATGGAGGAGGATC
This sequence comes from Gekko japonicus, assembly GCF_001447785.1. Lineage (NCBI taxonomy): Eukaryota > Metazoa > Chordata > Lepidosauria > Squamata > Gekkonidae > Gekko > Gekko japonicus. The sequence continues at coordinate 158,937 of NW_015163647.1, read as the reverse complement.
AGAATTTCAACAGCTAATCCATATGGAAAAGAACCTCCTCGAGAAATTTTGAAGCTCGGAAAAAAACCCAGTTATTTTCCGTTTTTTTCCGGGGGGAAACGGAAATTTTCGGAAAAATTGAAAAAAATGCTACATTAGCACTTTTTTTTCCTTTTCCAGATTGATTGTCATTCTGTTACTTTAGGAACATAAAATATGACCATGGACATTTTTACTTGGCATGAAATTATCACACCTAGCCTATTAGAAATATAGTGTATCCAAACAATTATTACAAACAAAATACCCACCCATATGCAAAAACAAAACTGAAACCTTTTTCTTTTCTTGTGACAATAGCACCTCCTGAAGGAAGAAATGCATCTTGTTCTTGCATTGGAGAGTTCACTTTGTAACCTAGGACTTGCTTGTCCTCAATTTATTTATTTATTTTAGCATTTATATCCCACCTGCCCCGCAAGCGGGCTCAGGGCGGCTTACAAAGAGCACAAGTGCCCACACAAAAAAACAGTAAAACCAGTAATTATCAACACAAATAAGGTCCTCAGTAAGAAACAAAATGGTCACCGAATGAACTTACAAGATGGTATCGGTCTTCCATAAAGGTGGTGTTGTCCTGTAGTTGGTGTACAACCAGTTAGTATATGGCGCCATGCAGTATCCTGGCAGGTCTTCCAGGGACCGTCCCCCCCTAGTTGTTACCCACGCCGTTTGTGGTGGTGGCAGCGGCGGTCCCTACGTAAAAGCCTGGCGGAAGAGCTCCGTCTTGCAGGCCCTGCGGAACTGCAGAAGGTTCCGCAGGGCCCTGATCTCCTCCGGGAGCTCTTTCCACCAGGTAGGAGCCGCCACTGAAAAGGCCCTGGCCCTGGTCGCAGCAAGCCTTGCCTACCTGGGGCCTGGAATCGCCAGGCGGTGTTGCGTCCCCGACCGAAGTGCTCGTGGGGGTTATGTGTGGGGAAAGGCGGTCCCTCAGGTAGGTCGGACCCTGCACAGAAATTAGATCAATCTGATACCATACATATTTTTTAGAAATGATTTTGCAAATATTTGAACACCTTGTCTTAAAATACTTTATTCATCGTGTTAAAATGAAATGTTCCATAATCAATTTTTTTTCTTTTTTCTTTTTCAATTTTTAGGAAAAAACCAAAAAAGGCTTCAGGGGAAAAACCTGGGTTTTTTCCGGGCCTTCACATCTCTAGTGAGTGGTCAGTGAGGCCCTGTTAACGAATCACAGTACAGGATTACGTCTCGCTCTGACAGAGGAAGGCCGGGAAGGGGGAATGGGGACCTGAGCAGCGTGTTCCCTCTAAGGCTAAGCTGTGTGTGGGGGGAGCAGCCGCTCGCGAACACAGGAGGCCAGTAGCCGTCTGCAGCTGCCCACGGTCTCCCGCTGCCCACGTGGCCCATTTGAAGATTACAGCAGTCATATTCGGGTTAGGATGTTAACTGCTCCGCTCCGGGGGGGGGGGGGGATCAGAGGGAACATTGAATTCTGCCGCTCGCCAGCGTGACTCACACCACCCCCTTTCCCCAACACACACCAAAAATAAGTTTATTGTCTCTTCTTCAGTGCTTTGTGGTTTGGTGGAGAGGGCCAGGAGCGTAACAAGTTATTGATTGTTTTACAGCAAGGGTCAGTAGAAGTCTGCGATGCACCGTCACAGCTGCACACACACACAGAGCTTTGCAGGGTGTTTGTGTTGGAGAGAGGGCAAGAAAGAGTGGTTTTATTTGGAACTCTTCCTTAAACCCAGGAATCTCAGCCTGTTGAAACAGTATTAGGCTTGTCTCTTGGGATCTTTCCCTCATTCCCCTCCCAGGTCCCTGACCTGCTGATTTCTTAAGGTAGCACAGGACCCCTGCTCCATCCCTGCCTCTCCAACAGCCCCTGAGCCCTATCTGCCTGTCCTATAGATTTCCGCGTTCTTCTCCTTAACTCTTCTCTAGGTACATCCAGGTGGGCAGCCGCGTTGGTCTGAAGCAGTAGAACAAAGTCCAATGTCACCTTTATTCAGGGTATGAGCTTTTGTGTGCAAGGAATACTTCCTCAGCTACATCGAAATGGAAGTTAACATACATATAGGCATTGAGATGAGTGGAGTGTTAACAACAGGGGTCGTTTAGTAGAAAAAGAGCTAGGGGAACTCATTAGCATAACTCATTAGCATATGCCACACACCCTGACATCATCGGAAGTGTGTCATAAGGCCACACCCCCTGACATCATCGGAAGTGTGTCATAAGGCCACACACCCCGCCCCCAACGGTCCCGGCCGCCACCGCCGGCCTTGCAGCTCCACTGCCGAGTCCCTTTTGAAGCCGTCCATGCTTGTAGCACCCACCACTTCCTGTGGCAGTGAATTCCATGTGTTAATCACTCTTTGGGTGAAGAAGTACTTCCTTTTATCCGTTCTAACCTGACCGCTCTGCAGTTTCATGGAGTGCCCACGAGTTCTTGTATTGTGAGAAAGGGAGAAAAGTACCTCTTTCTTTACCTGCTCTTTCCCATGCATAATCTTATAAACCTCGATCATGTCACCCCTCAGTCGTCTTTTCTCCAAGCTAAAGAGCCCTAAGCGCTTTAACCTTTCCTCATAGGGAAAGTGTTCCAACCCTTTTATCATTCGAGTTGCCCTTTTCTGCACTTTTTCCAAAGCTATAATATAATATAGCTACATCGAAATGGAAGTTAACAGTCCATACATATAGGCATTGAGATGAGTGGAGTGTTAACAACAGGTTCACAGTTAATTACTCTTGTAAAGGTAAAGGTTCCCCTCGCTCGAAAGCCAGTCGAATCCGACTCCAGGGGGCGGTGCTCATCTCCGTTTCCAAGCCAAAGAGCCGGCGCTGTCCGAAAACGTTTTCCATGGTCATGCGGCCGGCATGACTAAATGCCGAGGCGCACGGAACGCTGTTACCTTCCCCCCAAAGTGGTACCTATTTATCTACTTGCAATTTCTTGCTTTCGAACTGTTAGGTTGGCAGGAGCTGGGGCCGGAGAGGGGAGCTCACTCCGTCCCGTGGCACACTCGGGTCTCGAACTGCCGAACTACCAGTCTTCCAGTTTGCAACTCAGCGTCTCCTCAATTAAGGAGGATACATTTACACCTCACTCTCCTATTTTGACATCTTTGTTTGCTTCACTGTGTTTCTCCCCAGAATTGAATCCAATCAGTGGTGACCGTAGACCATGTAAACGTAGCTAGTTATTCCTGTTTGGTCTTTGCATCTGTTAAAACATCTTCATTATGCTGTATGCTGATCTGCTGTTCACCCTCTGCCTCTATGTACGGCCTGTTAACTTCCACTTGGATAGTGTGCCTGCCCGGGGAAAGTGCATACCTTGAATAAAACTTTGTTGGTCTTCTCTGGATAGTTTGTCCCTGTTTCTCCTCTTGGAGGCCGTGACTCTCCTCCCCAGCCTCTCATTGGCTGAGGCCTCTTAGGGTTTTGCATACTCCTCCTCCTGTGAGCAGGGATTGGCCGGGATGCCTGGCGAGCAGAACTAGAGGCCGGCCAGCCGGCTATCCATCACTGAGGGTGCCTTGTGCTTTTTTTGGGGGGGTGGGGGAGATTGGAGAGCCCTCTCCTGGGCTGAGAGGGTGGTGCTGACCGAAGGGCACCCCGGAGCTTCACGGCTGTCCCGCTGTGGTCTGCTTGCAGGAGGCCGCCCTGGCCCAGGGAAAGCCGCCCTCCACCGTGGAAGGCGTAGAGAAGGCCATCAAGAGGCACCGGGACTTCATGACCACCATGGGCCTCCACCTGCAGAAGACCACCACGGCCCTCAAGGCCGGAGAGAGCCTGATCCGGCAAGGCAACATCTACGGCGACCGCGTGAAGGAGAAGATGGAGTTCCTCGAGGCAAAGTAAGGCGGGCGGGCAGGGTGGCGGCTCAGAGCTTTCCAGGGGGCGGGCAACGGGCAGAGCCTCACAGGTCCTGCTGGCCCCTCTCCCCACGCTTTGGTGGGGCTTACTTGACCTCCGCTGGAGCATCTCAAGTCTGCGTGGAAGTGGTTGGAGCGGGGTGTGTGTGTGTGTGTTGTTGAGTGCCTGTGCACCCCAAGGCTCCCTCTAAGCTGTGGTGTCTTGTGGGCAAAAAAATCTACTTTATGAGCTACTGGCCTGTCCCTGCCAGTGACCAGCCAGAGATGTCCAACCTTGACTGGCCTGGTTCAGCCTGGTTCTTCCTGCCCTAGCCCCTCTCCCAATGGACTGCTACTTTTGAAATAAACGAGTTGTCTCAGATGTCATTTTCCTTGCGCTGGGCCCTGCCCTGCCCCATCAGTTGCAGCTGCCACACAGACCCCTCTTCTTCCACTCAGCTAAGTACACATACTAGGGACTAAGTCCCACTGAGCTTCATGGGAGTTACTTGTGAATATGCATGCTTAAGGTTGCCGTGTTTGGGTAAAGTGCCATTGGCTAATTTCACACATGTTGGATTCAATGTTCCCTCTAAGCTGTGGAGTCTTGTGAGCAAAAATTCTACTTTGTGAGCTACTGGCATTAAAGTTTTGAGCCAGTGATTTGGCTGCTGCAGAAATCAGTTTGCTCTGGAGCCATCCCTCCTGAGCCAAGACAAAAACGTGGGAGCCGGAGGCTAAAAAACTGCGCTAGCTCACACTAACTCAGCTGAGAGGGAACCCTGGATCTGAGCCGTGATGAGGAGGAGAGGAGGAGAGTGTGTCAGGGCATGTGCAGAGGGCAGCTATGGGCAGGCGTCCCACAGGGCGGTGCCAGTGGGGGGAGGAGGAGGAGGGCAGGTGCCAGCGGAGGAGGGGTTGTCTCAAGCACGCCCGTGGCCCAAGAGACGGCCTGCCTTTGGACTGATGCCTAATCAAAGTGCCCCCAGCCGGAGGCTAAAAAACTGCGCTAGCTCACACTAACTCAGCTTAGAGGGAACCCTGGATCTGAGCCGTGATGAGGAGGAGAGGAGGAGATTGTGTCGGGGCATGTGCAGAGGGCAGCTATGGGCAGGCGTCTCGCAGGGCAGTGCCAGTGGGGGGGGGAGGGCAGGTGCCAGCGGAGGGTGGGCCAAGAGACGGGCTGCCTTTGGACTGATGCCTGATTAAAGTGCCCCAGAACCAGCCACTTACATTAAGTGAATCCGGTTTATGCGGTTTGAGCATTTGCTTTGTTTAGTTTCATTCTAGTGTAAATTAGAGTAAAACCTCGAGGCCTCAAGCGTCTGCTTGGTTCTTGCCACCACAGCCTGCCTCTCTGGAGCTCCGGCCAAAGGCGGAAGAAGCCACGAGAGCGTTTCTCGGGGCTCTTGTGCAGACCGCTCCACCACCCCCAGCCAGCCACTGGGAGACCCCCACCCAGCTGGACTCACTGTTTCCTGAAGGCTCAGGGCTCTTGCCAGAAGATCTGCCTTTGCCGGTGGAGCTGCCCCCTGGGGTGGGGGGACAGCTGGGGGAAGTGGGGTAAGCAGGAGGGGGAGGCCCGAGGCTTCCCAGTGCTCCAGGGGCGGGGCTTGGAATGACTCCTCCCCCCCCCTTCTGTGTGGAGCCGCTTCAGGCCCCTCTTCGCTCCGGAAGGCAGGCAGCTGCCTCTGCGCCTCCGGCTAGTGCTGCCGGATGTTTGGACGGGTGTCGTATCCTTCATGTATTTATATGCTTCGGCCAGATAAAGCAGCTCATTGTTTTGCTAGATCAAGATGGGTCGTGGCCGTGTTAGTCTGTCTGTAGCAGCAGAAAAGAGCAAGAGTCCAGGAGCACCTGAAAGACCAACACAGTGTAGCTGTAGAGAAAAAAGCCAGGAGTCCAGTAGCACCATAAAGACTAACAAGGGGGTGAGCTTTCGTGAGTCGCCGCTCACTTCTTCAGATGCTGCTAGAATGGGAGTCCATTTGTCCAGTTTATTGGAAAGTGGAGTGATTTCAGATGCCAAATGATATTAGCAGGCAAAGGACAGGTGAATGACAACAGCCGGCATGATTAGATTTAGGTGTAATATGCAGAGGGGTAATAGGCATGGAGACATCAGCATTGGTCATGAGACAGGAAGCCGAGGTCTCGATTCAGCCCAGGTGGATGCATTGTCTTGAGCTTTGTTATCAGTTGCAATTCAGCAGTCTGTCTGTCTGATCTCCCTTTGAAATTCCTTTGAAGAGGACTGCTACTTTTAGGTCAGCGACTGAATGTCCTGGAAGGTTAAAATGTCCCCCCACTGGTTTATGAATGTTCTGGTTCTTAATGTCAGACTTATGTCCATTAATTCTTTGTCGAAAGGACTGGCCTGTTTGTCGAACAAAGAGGGTGGAAGGGCATTGCTGAGACGTGACGGCATGAATCACATCAGAGGATGAGCAGTAGGAGCCCGAGAGGGCCTGGCTGGTGTTGCTGCTGCTGGGTCTACTGATGGTGTCGCTGTAGGACCTCTATGAAATTAAAGTTGGCATCTTGGTTTGTTGCAGCCCTTGGCACCAGAGTCCGTGTTACTCTTTTAAGTAGTCTGTCATTGTGGGTGAGAAGTGGTTCTAGGTGAGCAAGAAAAGGGCGCCCTCCCTTTTGTGAGGGAAGCGTTACTGTCCAGCATGGGTTGTAGGTCATTCATAATGGCATTGAGCTGGCTTGAGTTGTGAGCTGTAGGTGACCACCAGCGGCGTTCTGTTGTTATTCTCCTTGGGCTGTCCCTGGGTGTCATTCTGGCCTTTCTATTAATCTTTCTCACCATCATCCCAGGAGGATATTGTCGTTGCAGCAGTGCCTGTTGCAGGTCCTTCAAGTGAGCATCTCTGCCTGAGGGGTTGGAGCAGATGCAGCTATAGCGTAGGGCTTGGCCATACACAACGGACAGTTTGATGTGTAGCTGGAGGCAGGCAGAGATGTTTGCCCATCTGTCAGTTTCCGGTATGATGTGGCTCTTATGTGTCCCTCGTGTATCCGTACTGTGGTGCCCAGGAAGTTCGTTTCTTGCGTAGAGTAATTCATAGTTGGATTGACGGTGGGGTGGAAGTTGTGGGAAAGTTTGGTGGAATCTCTCGAGGGCTCCTTTGCCATGGGTCCAAGCAATAAAAATGTCACCAATGAATCTCAAGTAAAGGAGAGGTGCCGGTGGGTAGGAGTTCAGAAAACGCTGTTCTAGATCCGCCATGGAAATGTTGGCATCCTGTGTGGAGCAATGCTCCCTCTAAACTGCTGAGTCTTGTGAGCAAAAATTCTACTTTGTGAGCGACCGGCATTAAAGTTGTGAGCGAGCGATTGGGCTGCTGCGTAAACTAGTTTCCTCTGGAGCCCCATCCTTCCTGAGTTGAGACAAAAATGTGTGAGCCGGAGGCTAAAAAACACTGTGAGCTGGCTCACACTGACTCAGCTGAGAGGGAACCCTGGTGTGGAGCCGTGATGTGGGTGCCGTGGCCGGTGCCATTGATTTGGAGGTACAAGTTCTCACCAAACCTGAAGTCGTTGTGGGTGAGAACGAACGTGCAGAGTTCAGCGGCAAGATCTGCTGTGGTGATGTTTCCAATGGCTTGCAGTCCACCCTGATGGGGGATGTGTTGGAAGTTCCAGACGCGTGATGTCCCTCTGCCTCAGGCCTCCAGACTGAGTGGCAAGAGAGGCTAGATAGCTAGACAGGCACACTGACCTTTCTTCCTGTCTCTACTCTTCTGCCACTGTCCTCTTTGGAATGCAGATTGTGATCTCAGGGATCAGCTTCCCCATTTCCTGCTTTCCTCTCACTCTGAATGAAGACTTGCTCTCTACCAGCACCCACCAAGAGAGGGACACGCGGTCCTCTCTTGGCACCACGGGGCAGATGGGCCTCTCGCCATCCGCCTCCATCTTTTACCTAGTAAGTTAGTAATGTATCATGACTCTGCTCTTTCCTATCCTAAGTGTACCTCTCAAATAAAGAGAGACGTATTTCTCTTCTGAACTTGCAACGTGCCTCTGTGCAGCTTTGTAAGCTGAGTAACCTGGTCAAGTGATGCTCCTGCGTTTGTAGCTTTGTTTAAGCAGTCTGCTAACTAATGGTGGCTGGACGAACCATGCCGGTTAACCTCAGTAGGATGCTGGTGTATGGAGATGCAACATCGATGGTGGCCAGAAGGCTGTTTTCTGGGAGACAGTCGGTGGACTGCTCTTTCCTCTGGAAGTCTGTGGTGTCACGGACAGAGCTGGGGGTATTAATGCTGTACGGCCTCCGGATGGAGTCCACATGTCCTGATACTTCCTCAGTGATGGTGCCTGTGCTCGAGACAACGGGAGGTCCGGGGCTGCCAGGTTTATGTATCTTTGGAAGGAGGTAGAAAGTGCCCGGTTGAGGTTCTTGGGGTGTACCCATATAAATTGGTTGTTGTTGTCCAGTCGCACAGTCGAGTCCGACTCTTTGTGACCCCATGGACCCCGACACGCCAGGCCCTCCTGTCTTCCATCGTGCTCCAGAGTTTGTTTAATTTCATGTTCGTTGCATGATGAATTTGTTCCTGTATGTGTACTGGCTATTTACATTACACTACTTAGGAGCTGCGGTGGCTCAAGTGGTTAAGACGCTGAACTGCAGGTTGTGGAAGGTCGGTAGTTCAGCAGTTCGAGACCCGGGTGCCGCATGACGGAGTGAGCTCCCGTCTCTGGTCCCAGCTCCTGCCAGCCTAGCAGTTCGAAAGCAAGAAATTGCAAGTAGATAAATCGGTACCACTTCGGTGGGAAGGTCACAGCGTTCCGTGCACCTCAGTGTTTAGTCATGCCGGCCACATGACCACAGAGAAGTCTTCGGACAGCGCTGGCTCTTCAGAACCCTTTACCCTTTACCTATGTGTACTGGGGCTTTCTTCACGATTTTTTCTCGCTGGCATTCACGTGTGGGATCCGAGGATCATGGCCCGTAGACACTGGTGTTGGAGGGTGGTCGCTCAGCGTCTCGTGTGTAGTTTGTCTTGTCCGTTATGATGACGGCTCCTCCCTTGTCAGCTTGCTTTATTATAATTTCTGGATTATTTTTCAGTCTGCTTGTGCCATTCTTCCCTGTGTGGCCGAGATTAGATCTTGAGTGGTGATGGTTATTTCAGCTTGGGCCCAGCAGCGGTGGCATTCTGTCTATGTTTTGCATTCGAAAGATGTTTTGCTATTGTTACTCTTTTATCTTAAAGTGTGTGTGGGGGGAGCGGAGTCTTGAATAAAAAGAATAATGCCAAAAGCGGCCTTATTTGTTTAGCAATTTTTCCGGTGGTGGGGGGGTGGGGAAGAGCCCCTCTGCAGTCCAGCAGCTTCTTTGGCCATGCCGGAAGCCACAGTAGCACCAAGCGGCTGAAGCAGAAAGGCCCCAGAGCCAAGGGGCGTTTTTGCTTTCCAGGCATGCAGCAAAGGGCAGGAGAGCCCTGCGGTGGGCCCCTAAGGGCTGAACTGTGGCATGTGGTCCTGAGACAGGGGTTTCTGCCCAAGTCCAGAATGCAATGCCTCCCTCCAAACTGTGGAGTCCTGTGAGCAAAAATTCTACTTGGTGAGCTCCCGGCATTAAAGTTGTGAGCGAGCCATTTGGCTGCTGCATAAATGAGTTTGCTCTGGAGCCATCCCTTCCTGAGCGGAGACAAAAACGTGTGAGCTGGAGGCTGAAAAGCTGTGAGCCAGCTCACACTAACTCAGCTTAGCGGGAACACCGGTCCAGACCATAGCATCTGGAGGGGTCAGAGCAGAGGCTGGCTCTCCTTTGCCAGTGCCCAGAATGTGTCCACGTGTGGCAGGGTTTCGGGAGAGAAATGGGTCTGCCGAGTGGCTCTGCGTGCTAAAGGACACAAGCTTTGCAAAGGGGGTGCCACTAGATCTCCTTCTTCTTTTTTTTGGAAAGCAGAGCTCCTTCAGAAGCTGAGGGAGACCTCCCCCACCCCCATGCCTGGCCCCAGTGACGGACCTAGGCAGAGCCTCTGCCGAGTGGCTCTGCGTGCTAAAGGACACAAGCTTTGCAAAGGGGGTGCCACTAGATCTCCTTCTCTTTTTTTTGGAAAGCAGAGCTCCAAAGAGACCACGGGGCAGGAGCGGCAGAGGGTGAGCGGCACTTTCCCGTAGTCTCAGGCTGTTCCCCACGCCTGTCATCCCCCCGGCCTCCTTCTCTTTCTGTCTGGGGGGCTGCAAAGAGGGGAGTCTCTTGCGGGGGATGGAGGAAGAAGCCGGCAAGGGAGGCTTCCTGTGCAGGGCGAGGAGGGGACGAGTCTGGCTAGAATGGTGCCCTCGTCGAGCCATTGCCCTAGGCGACAGTCTAAAGTTTAACAATAATGGGCCGGCCCTGCCTGGCCCTGTGGAGGAGTCCCTGCCAGCACATCAGGCGGAGGGGGGTGGGGCACGCGCGAGGGGCCTGGGCCAGCAGGAGGGGCCTGAACCAGAACTCCCAAGTCTCTTCCACCTGGCTGCAGCGAGGGAAGAGGGAGGCTACTTTGTGTGGGAACAGGACCTGGGTGGGTCTTTCCCTGGGCGGCCTTGACTGCAGTGTCCTTGGGAGTCTGCTGTGAGCCAAAAGGACTAAATAGAACATCCTGATATAGAAGCAGTGTACCTTGATCCTGGAGGCCGGGAAGGTGCATTTGAGAGACAATGGCAGGGGAGATCTCCCTTCTCCTCCATTCCTTCTCTCCCCCACCCCCGCCCA
>NW_015163647.1:146952-148126 GCF_001447785.1 Gekko japonicus | reverse complement strand
GGGGGTTGCGCGTCCCTTCATTTGTGGAGATCCAACCCAGCAAAGACCCGGCTGGACCCTGCTCTCGGCGTGCTCGGGGGTTCTACTGCAGCCCAAGGGCAGATCCGGCTCTGGCTCTTGCTCTGTCCGAAAGTGGTCCCCAGAGAAGGAGTGGAGAGACTCAGGAAGGCCAGAATCGGAGGGGCAGGGGAGACCCAGACCCCAAAGTGCTGGACCCCCCCCCTCTCTTGAAGGGGAATGTTAGCGGTTTCCTCTCCTCGGGTGCTGCTTACACTCAAGACAAGCACCATTTTTCCCTGACGAGGGGCCTTTTTGTTTCTGGACTGTTCATTCCGGGTGCTAAAGAACCCAGGTCTCCCCTCCCCTCCCTTGAGCAAGGTGACTGAGGTGTGTTTGGAGAGGAGGGCGCTGCTGCTGCTGTGCAGCCCCCCCCACCCCCCAGTTCTGCCTGGCACAGGTGTCCTTGAGCCAGAGGGCCAGGTTCTGGGGCAGCCCACGGCTGGAGGCTGGGAGTGAGTGGGCCGCATCCCGGTTGGCGGAGGAAAGCGCGCGGGGTGTGTGTGTGTCGGGTCCTAGCAGGCTCCACCCCCTGTGTCTGTCCCATCAGTGGCTCCTTTCCTGGTGGTCTTCCTTCCGCCTCCTCCCACCAGAGTTCTTTTTGGGGGGGGGGTGCTGTGGGCGTAGCAGGGGGCCTCAGGCTCTCTCCCCCTAAGAGCCGGCAGGGGAGCCCTGCCCTCCGCACCAGGGGCAGGAGGAACCCTGGGTGGAAATGCCCAGTGGCCGTGCGGGCGAGGTGCCAGTCAGTCGGGGGCCAGGTGGTGGGGGCCTATGCTCCCTCTAAGCTGCGGAGTCTCGTGAGTAAAAATCCTACTTTGTGAGCTGCTGGCGTTAAAGTTGTGAGCGAGCGATTTGGCTGCTGCATCAGTTAGTTTGCTCTGGAGCCCCATCCTTCCGAAGACAAAAATGTGTGAGCTAGACTCACACTCACTCAGCTTAGAGGGAACACTGGGGTGGGGGCAGCGTGGGTTGTTTCAGCCTCTGCCCACCGAACCCCCACCTCCCACGCCCCGAAGGCAGCCCTTGGCCCACCCCCCCAGTTCGGCCCTGCCGCATGGAGCGGAGGCCGCCGTAGGGGCGGGGAGGAGGGGCTGGGGGCGCGGGGCCCTCCCCTTCC
>NW_015163647.1:124003-146430 GCF_001447785.1 Gekko japonicus | reverse complement strand
TAAGGAGGAGGAGGCGGCGGCGGCTTCAGCACCCTGGAGAGCTCCGCGCGCGCGCGCCCCCGGCCCCCGCGCCAATGGCCGCCTCCTGCGCGGAACGGTGGAGGGGGGGGGATACCCTGGCTCCGGGCCCGCGCCTTTGCGCCTGGCCGGGCCTCCCCTGCCTGTTCCCTCCTGGCAAGCCTCGCCCCCCCACCCCCCACCTCTGAGCTGGCATCTCTCTCTCTCTCTCCAAGGCAGGCTGGGCCTGCAGGCCGCTTGGTGCGATGCTCTTTCCTGGTTGGCCCCCCAGCGGTCCAAGCAGCTCTGGATCATTTGGGGGGGGGGTGCTCCTGCCCAGGGCCTGGCTTCTCTTGTGAGAAGACAAGGTGCCCAGAGTTTGGGGGGGTAGTTGGGACCCCTTTCCTTCTCCTGTAGGGCCATTATTGGGCTTGGACGCTGGCCGACAGTCGTTTTTGGGCTGCTTTCTTGTTTGTGCCAAACTGTGGTCTGGATTGGCTCTGGTGGGGGCAGGGGGGGGGCCCTGTGGCTGAAGCATCCCAGGCCGCCCTCTCCCCCAGTGGTAGTTGGATGCCCCGGTGTTGGTGACCAGTGGCGAGGGAGCTGCGCTCTGTGCCGGTTTGGGTTTGCCGTCTTCCTCCGTGGCAGGTTGTGAAACTGTGTCGGGGTGATACCCAGTTGCTGGCAGGGATTCACAGAGCAGGACAAAAGAGGTTCCTATTTGTGGGCAACTGGCAGGTCAGGATACTTGAAGGCCCGCCTCCTCCCGTACTCTGCAGCCCACCGGTTGAGAGATCTGTCTCGTAAGCCCTGGTCTCCCTCTGCGCACCTTCAGAGGTGAGAAGGATGGTGGGTGCGACAGGGCCTTTTCCGTGGTGGCACCTCGCTTATGGAATGCCCTTTCCTTTGAGGCTCGCCTGGCACCCGTGTTACTCTCTTCTAGGCACCGGGCCCAAAGTTTTCTGTTCATCCAGGCTTTTAATTAAAAGGCTGAACTTCTAACACAGTTTTATAGCCTGCTTTCAGTCTGAACACTGTGATTTTAAGCTGTGCAATTATCTTTGCTTTTATGCTGTGGCTGGGTGTTTTGTTTGTTTTTTAAAATCTGGATCTCCAGTTGCTGTATTTTAATTAACAATGGTTTATGTTTTTATTGTGGCTTTGTTTTTTAAGCTACCTCAGACAGGTCCCCTGGAGAGGGAGCATTAAAAAATGTTCTGAATAAATACATTTTTTGGCAATTTAATTTTTATTAATTTTTCCAAAGCAAAACAGAGCATAGTATTCTTGGGAAAGCATTTTTCATTGATTCAGACCAGTTCATAACAAAAGACAAAACATAACATACACAAACCTTTTTTTTTAACAATCTATAGATGTTCCGAGTAGAGAAAGATACCAATACTGTGAGCATCGTTACCTTAGGAGTTATGTAATAAGTATAATTAGTATTCAGAATAATCTTTGCCTCAGAAATCACACGCTTGTTCACGACTAGTCAATGCGGAGGATAAAGTAGTTTAGGCAAGAAGCAGTTTGAGATAAGCAGGATTACGCGGTTGAAGGTCATCGTTTGCTGTAAATTCTAGGAACGGAAACCATTTCTCCTCGAGGTTGGAGATTTTGGGGGAAAGATCTGATTGTTGTAAGCGACCTGTAATCTTGTCCATAATGAGGTGGTTCCAGACTTTATTTAACCAGCTGGATCGTGTGGGAGCCAGGTTTGATTTCCATGCAGAAGAATCTTGTGGAAAAGTATAGGTGGAGAATACTTTTTCCTCTCAGGCGTGCTAGTTTTCTGTGTGGGGGAAATCTTGTGATGGAGGAGCAGTCGTGTCAGACTCTGAAGTGGTAACAGCGTCCTTCCTCCATGGCTCTCAGACTGGCAGGCCTGGTTCCTCCCTCCTCTACATTTCCCTCACAACAGCCCTGCAAGAGAGGCTGGGCTTGGGGGAGCGTGTCTGGCCCAAGAGCGCTTCATGACTGAGTGAGGCTTGGGGCCTTGGTGGTCTCCCACTGGTGGTCTGACTGTAATTCCTGCCGGGATTTCTAGGCCTCAGAGCTGTCCTGGAAGCCCAAATGGGTTCTTCTGGGCTGGGGCATCGGATGATCTCCACCACCGAGAGAGGGCTGGGCTTCCTAGCGGCCTCCTGTTTGGTTTCAAAAGGCCATCCTTCGTCTCTGATTTCTGCTTTTTCTTAAAAAAAGAAGAAGAAGGAACCGTACTGTTGCTTTGCTGCGTTAGAACCGGTGTGGGGTTTTCCTGCTTCCTAACATGGACATCACTTTGCCTGTGTTATCTATGGAAATGCAGCGCGTAAACCACCGCATGCATAAATACTGCTGTTCCTTTAGCCCAGCACTTGCAGGCAGGAGGGGTGCCGGGGCTGCAACATTTGGGGCCTGCTCGGCCAGCTGTCCTTGGCGAGGTATCTCCCCCACCGCCCGCGCGCGCGCCACGGCTTCCCGGCAGGCCATGTGGCAAAGGTCTCCGAGAGGCCCCTGAGCCAAACCACAGGAGACGGTGGCGTCAGTGCTGAGCGGTGCTATTTCCATTCCTGCGCAGGGGGTGGGGTGAGGGACCGGCTCTTTCTAAGCCAAGGGAAACGGGCACTGGGCACAAAAAAGTCCACCCGTTTTGTGTGTTCCTTGGCAGGATTCAGATCTGACGAAGGCTGGGGTGGGACTACAGGGGACTCTGAGGCCCGCCAGAAAGGCCTCACTGTGCCAGGGCCAGCCTAGCGTGTTTTGGGGCCAGGGGTGAAAAATCCAAGAGGCCTCCCCTTCTGGCAGCTGCCGGGCTCTTCTCTGACAGCCCCACGGAAAGGAACGGGAGCAGCTCACGGAGGACAGAGGACGTGGCTCAGGCTCCGCTGACTTGGTGCCTTCCACGCTCAGGGCCTGTCAGGTTGCTATGGCGATGTCCCGGCCTCCACTGGGAAGGCCTGGCACCAGGAGCAGGCCCAGGGGACCCAACTCCACCCAAGGCCGGCTGCTCCCTGAGGCCTGGAAAGTACCACACACAACAGGGGCTCCGCTGCCTAACAACAGCATCTCCCCTGTCTGCCTGTCTGTCCGCCTGTCCAGGGGTTTGGAGGGTCTTTCCTTCTCTACTGGGCAAGGCTACTCAGGCCTCACAGGGCGTTCAGAAGCAAACAGGGCAAAGCCCCCCAGCATTTTACACAACAACCTCAAACCAACAGACCGAGATCTACTGTAGAATTGTAAGACGCAGCTGGGAGTAAAATTATTCCTGCTTGTAGGAATAATTAAAAACCTTTAAACTGTGCCAAGCAGGGTTGCCGGGGTCCCCCCCCCCCGGCCACTGGGCAAGGGGATGGGGGGGTTTAGGGCTGCCAGATCCAGGCTGGGAAACCCCCTGGAGATTTGGGGGTGGCGCCCGGGGAGGACACAGGGACCAGAGAGCCTACCCTCCTCCAAACTGGCTTAACGTAACAGCCACACAGAATAAACGTCAGATGTTTGAGAGCCGCAAGACAGTTTTTATGGAAAAAATATGCAAGTTTGCTTTTTAGTAACATTAAATTAGACTGTGTGAAAGAGCCGCATGGGGCTCCCAAGCTGCAGTTTGCCCATCCTGGCTCCAAAGCAGCCGTTTCCTCCCGGAGAACCGATCTCTGTAGTCTGGAGAGGAGCTGCGATTCCGGGGGGGGGGGGATCCCCTGGTCCCCCCTGGAGGCTTCTGGCACCCCTCGTGGAACAGATTCATGAAATCAACGTGAAAAGAGCTGTTCTGCACAGGATGCTTTTTCCCTCCTGAGGAAAGGCAGAAATCTGGGGTGGGGGGTGGGTGGGAATAAAATGTGCCTTGGCTGGCTGCAGTTGCCCAGCGAGAAGCACCGCAAAAAACCTGTTAACGTTTCTCGTGTGGTTCTGGAGGGTCAGAGGATGAGGGGAGGGCGAAAAAAGGAACACCTTCGTTTGGGGATGGATGGATGGATCCCGGTTTCCCTTTGGGGGTCTCTTTGGAACGCCCCTTCAGAGATCATGTCCTAAGCTGGTGCTTCTGGGGAAAAGGTGACCCAGGGGCCCAGGACTTCCTTGGTACAATCAGGTCCCAGCCTGCCCTGGAAAGCGTGAGGGGGTGGCCAGAAGACAAAGCCCACCTTTTGGGGTCCAGCAGGGGTACTTCTAGGAGGATAAAGGGGAGGGTCGCGGGACTGCTATCTCCTTTGCACCCCTGGGGTAATCACTGGGGTGATTAGGAGCGCAGACTCTAATCTGGGAGAACCGGGTTTGATTCCCCACTCCTCCGCATGCAGCAAGCTGGGTGACCTTGGGTCAGTCACAAGTTCTCTCAGAGCTGTTTTCTCAAGGGCAGCCCTCGGGAGAGCTCTCTCAGCCCCACCTACCGTACCTCACAGGGTGTCTGTTGTGGGGAGGGGAGGGGAGTTTGTAAGCCGCTCTGAGACTCCTTCGGGTAGTGAAAGGTGGGGTACAAATCCAGTCTCTTCTCTTCTTCTTCTTCTTTACAACAGAGGGGGGCCCAGCCAAGTGGTCCAGGACTGAGGGGGGGCTACATAGAGATTCCCCCACCCCCACCCCCTTTTTCCTAGGGCCTTGGAAGGGAGTAGTGGGGGGGGAGCCTCCTAGGAAATATTTTCTCTTTTAGAATGAGTGAAATACTTTTCAAGTCAAGGTGGGCACATTGAAGGCATAGACGGCTCTTAAATCCGAGATGCATTTCTGCACCTGGAAGGATACCTGATCTTGACGGGGGGGAGGGGGGAGCGTGCAGGGACCTCGTTGCTTTCCAAGGGTCCTTCTGACCTGATTTGAGATCAACCTGGGGGGGGGGTTGATCTCTTCACCTCTCCCTCACACCACTGTGAGATCGCACACACCCATAAACTGGGTAGAAAGTAGTCTGTTGCTCTAACTTGCTGGAGGTACGTGTGGCCAAGGTAGGATGGGGGGGGGGCATCAGCGGGCAGTTTTCTCTCAGGTCCTGGGTATACTTGCAGTTTTTGCTTGTACAAAACTAAGGAATTAATAACTTCCAAATTCCATGGATATATCACAGCTTGTAATCTTATTTGCTAATAACTTATAAATGATGAGTTTTAGATAGTTAAAGCAGGAAAATTAGTTTAGGTTGGGTAGGACAGTAAGTATCGCAGATATTTAAATTTCCTTGGCGCCCCCCCCCCCCAAAAAAAATTTCCATTTCCCCACGGCTTCAAAATATCCCAGAATTTCCGGGAGCCTCTAGTCCTACGTTGGCACTGCCGTTCAATGGGAAAGGCCAGGCTGGGCACCAAAGGAACCTCCCATTCCGGCCTGGTGGGATTTGGAGGGGCAGACCCCTCTGGAAGCCAGTCAGGATCAGGTCCCTGAAGAAGAAGAAGAAGAGATTGGATTCATACCCCATGGCCCTTCACTACCCAAAGGTGTCTCAGAGCGGCTAACAATCTCCTTTCCCTCCCCCTCCCCACAACAGACACCCTGTGAGGCAGGTGAGGCTGAGAGAGCTCTTGACAGAAACTGCTCTTTTTTCAAGAACAGCTCTTATCAGAACTATGGCTTGCCGAAGGTCATCCAGCCAGGTGCAAGTGGAGGAGTGGGGAATCCAACCCGGTTCTCCCAGATTAGAGTCCGCACACTTAACCACTACGCCAAACTGGCTCTCTGGAGCGGAGGTCATTTGGTCCCATCTCCACCTTCAATTCCTGTCCCTTCACTGGGACATCCCCCCAAACCCCAGCCCCCCAAGCTGAGGGGATCACCTGCAGTCGTGGGCACTGCTCCCTCTAAGCTGTGGAGTCCTGTGAGTAGAAACTCTACTTGGTGAGCTACTGGCCTTAAAGTCGTGAGCGAGTGATTTGGCTGCGGCATAAATCAGTCTGCTCTGGAGCCCCATCCTTCCTGAGCTGAGACAAAAAATGTGTGAGCCGGAGGCTAAAAAACTGTGAGCTGGCTCACACTGACTCTGCTTAGAGGGAACACTGGTCCTGGCACAGCAGGGTCTTGGCACAGGGGAGGTGGGCCAGAAGGGGCGTTTCAGCGGAGAACCCATTCCTCCCCCCCGCCCATTATTGTAGAGACCCCAGAGGTTCCTCATAGTGGGGGGGGGGCTTGTCTGGACGAGAGAAGCTACTTGTCTTGAGCAACTTCCGTGGGGAAGAGGCAGCCGCCCCCTCCTCCTCCTCCTCCTCCTCCTGTGCCTCTGAGCGGGGCATGGCAGGCAGGGGGGTTGGCAGCCCCCCTCATGGCCCCTCCGTGCTGGCGAGGGCGGCCCCTTCTGCTACCTGGGCAGCGGTGTGTGTGTGTGGCAGGCGCAGGAGAAGTGGGAAGAGGGGGGAGGGAGCAGATGGCTTCCTTCTGGCTGCTGCTGTGGTGTGTGTGTGTGGGGGGGTGGATCACGAGCATGGGGGGGGAGGAGGAGTTCTGTTGCTTTGGTGTATGTTGAGAGGCTGGACAGAGACTCCGTGGAGTTTCCCCCGTGCCCCTGGAGTCATGGTTGCTGGCGTGTTGGGCCAGTATCTGGGGGGCCCAGGTTCAACCCCCCCCCCTGCTCCACCATCCAGGCTTGCTGGAGAGCTTTGAGCCGCCCACGGTCTTCTCCACCAAAGCCCCCCCCCTCCCCGAGTTGTTGTGTGGATAAAATGGGGACGGACAACTGGACAACCATGCGTGTTGCTCTTGGGTCCGCAGCAAGGCTCTCCCTAAGCTGTGGAGTCCTGTGAACAAAAGTTCTGCTTTGTGAGGTCCTGGCATTAAAGTTGTGAGCGAGTGATTTGGCTGCTGCATAGATCAGTTCGCTCTGGAGCCACCTCCTTCCTCAGCCAAGGCAAAAAGATGCGTGAGCCGGACTGTGAGCTCGCTCACACCAGCTCAGCTTAGAGGGAACACTGGTCCTCAGGGGGAGGGCAGGCCGAGGCAGGGAGAGAGGGGGAGAGTCCCTGGGGGCAGAACCCTGCCCTCCCTTGCAGGGAGGAGGAGGAGGAGGAGGGAGACCCCTGGGGCTCTCCAGTGGCTCTGCCCAAGTTTCCCTCTTGCAGGCAGGAGGTGCGGCTGGCACCGGGACTCACGATGGCATCCGGTCTTCAGGCTTCGCTTAGGGGAGCTAGGAGTCTCCCCGTTGCCACCCAAAGGACAATGAGGATCTTGTGGAAGGAAGAGATTTGCAGACCCTCCTTTCCTGCAGGTCCATGAGAGGTCAGGAAAACCTCACAGCTTGCTATCCCCCAAGGGTTGTTCATTTGGCAACGCCCCTTTACCTCCCTTTCTCACAATACAAGAACTTGTGGGCACTCCATGAAATTGCTGAGCGGTCGGGTTAGAACGGATAAAAGGAAGTCCTTTATCACCCAAAGAGTGATTAACACATGGAATTCACTGCCACAGGAAGTGGTGGCAGCTACAAGCATGGACGGCTTCAAAAGGGAATTAGATAAGCATATGGAGCAGGAGTCCATCAGTGGCTATTAGCCACAAGGTATAGATAGGGGCTCTGGGGCAAGGGATGCTCTGTCTTCTTGGTGCTGGGGGGGGGTCAACAGTGGGATGGCTTCTAATGTCCTGGCCCCACTGCTGGACCTCCTGATGGCACTGGTATTTCTGGCCACTGTGTGACACAGAGTGTTGGACTGGATGGGCCTTTGGCCTGATCCAACATTGGCTTCTCTTATGTTCTTACGTACTTGGGGGGTGGGGGAGGCACTGAAAACCTAAAGTAGATCTCACCAGCAACTCTGAGAGCATCTTCTGCTCAACGGAGGTGTGTGTCTACATTTCTGTGCCTGCCGTGTTTTCAGAGGCTCCTCCATGCAGTTGCCAGGGGGTCCTGCTTCAGTCCTACAAGCCCACCTGTGTGCGTGGGGTGGGGGAAGGCTCTATCACAACTTTGAACTCCCATGCTCCAGGAATGGTGGGTTTGCCCCCTGCCCATCTCTACTACCAATTTCAGACGGCAAGACCAGAAAGGTGTGGCACGTTTTCAGAGATCAGGCTTAGACCATTCAAAGTACAAGGGAGTGTAAGGAATGGATAAAAAAACAGGGCCTTTTTTTTCCTGGGGGAACATGCCGGAGCAGAGTTCCGGAACCTCTTTGACAAAATTCCTTTAAAAATGTGTAAAAGTTCATGAGTTATCAGTATACAGATTAGCTGCTGTGGATTTTCCGGGCTGTGTGGTCTTGGCATTGTAGGACCTGACGTTTCGCCAGCAGCTGCGACTGGCATCCTCAGAGGTGTAACACAGAAAGATGGAGAACTCTCTGTGTCAAGGGGAGAAGAAAATGGTAGGCAGGTGATTTATATCTACTCAGGAAGGTGATGTCTTGTAGGAGTCCCCCAGGCTATGAACGTGCTAATGGAGGAGGTTTCCTGAGGAGGTTCTTTTGTATGTGGATTTGTGGAGGATGGGGGGTTAGGGTTTCTAGATCCAGGTTGGGAAACTCCTGGAGAGTTTTGGGGGTTTTTTTTTGGGGGGAGCCTGGGACCCCAGTAGGGTCCAATGCCACAGAGCCCACCCTCCAAAGCATCCATTCTCTCCATGGGAGCCTCTGTAGCCTGGAGATGAGCTGTAATTCTAGGTGGTCCCCAGGTCCCAGCTGGAGGCTGGCATCCCTATCTCTCTCTCTTTTTTTTCTGGGGAAATGTGTTGGAATGGAGTTCCGGAACCTCTTTGACAAAATTCTTTTTAAAATGTTTAAAAGTTCATGAGTTTTCAATATACCGATTGAAAACTTCATTTCCCTCTTGAGAGAGTTCCCTCTTTTTCAAAAACAAAACAAAACGCAGCCCTGATCAAAAGTGTTCACGTGGTCTGTCCAAGCCGACAGGCTGAGTAAGGGTACAAAGGATGCGTGAAAGCCTTTCCCCTGCACTCAGAACTTCTCCTGAACAGTGTTCAAAGAGGGCAGGCTGGCTTTACATTTAACTTTATAAGGGGTCAGAAGGGGTAACTTCTCTCAAATTAGTGGGCTTGTTTGAAGAAGAAACTGAAAGGAAAGACAGGTCAAATCTTTTCAGGAAGCTTGGAAACTATTTAAAACTACAATACTGGAAGCTCGGGTAAAATGTATACTGCAGGTTAGGAAAGGTAGGTATAAAAAAAGGTCTGCGTGGTTAACGAACAAAGTAATGGAAGCAATAAAAGGTAAGAAGGATTCCTTGAAGCAGTAGAAAGCTAGTCTTATTGAGGTAGATAAAAGGGAACACAGGCTGTGGCAAATAAAATGCAAGTCGGTGATCAGACAGGCAAAAGGGGACTATGAGGAACACATTGCAAAAAACATCAAAACCAACAACAAAAATTCCTTCAAATACATTAGGAGCAGGAAACCAGCCAGGGAGGCAGTGGGGCCCTTGGATGACCAAGGGGTAAAAGGAGTACTGAAGGGTGATAGGGAAATGGCTGAGAAGCTAAATGCATTTTTTGCCTCTGTCTTCACTGTCGAAGATGGGCGGTGCTGGTCCACTCCACAACCGCCAATTTCTGGAGGGGTGTTGAAAGACCTGAGTCAGGCTGAGGTGACGAGAGAGGAGGTCCTACGACCGATGGACAAATTAAACACTGACAAATCATCAGGCCCAGATGACATACTTCCAAGAGTTCTGACAGAACTCAAATGTGAACTTGTGGACCTCCTGCCAAAATTATGCAATCTCTCATTAAAATCTGTCTCCATCCCCAGGGAGTGGAAAGTAGCTAATATAACCCCCATCTTTAAAAAAGTTTCCAAAGGAGTTCCAGGAAATTACAGGCCAGTCAGTCTCATGTTGATACCGGGTAAATTGGCGGAATCAGTTATTAAACTATTTATTAGATTTTTAATTGCTGCTCACCAGTAGGATCTCGTGGTGACTCTCAGCATTTATTTATTTATTTATGTAAATTATGCCCTACCCTGCCCGCGAACAGGCTCAGGGCGGTTTACAGTGGTCAGTACAGTGTACCTAATCTACGTAAAACATTTAAAACATTTTAAAACAGTCATACATTTAAAGTGCTCGCAGTACTGATAAAAACCAAGATAAAAACACAGGAATATAAAATATTAACGTTGAAATGTTAAAATACGCGGTGATCACCATAGCACTATTAGAACAACCCAAAAATGTTGTTACCCTCCGAAGGCCAACCTAAATAATTCAACTTTGCATGCTCTGCAGAAACTAAAGTCTGGCAGGGCAGGGGTGTCAGCTAACCGAGGCCTCCTGGGGCCAGGCACCTGCAAGAGGCTCCTGTTAAAGAGAGAATTAGCAGTCACATCAATGAACAAAAGCTACGGAGGAAGAATCAGCACGGATTCTGTAAGGGAAGATCTTGTCTCACTGACCTTTTAGAGTTCTTTGAGGGGGTGAACAAACATGTGGACAAGGGTGATCCCATAGATGCTGTTTACCCAGACTTCCAGAGAGTTTTTGATATAAAGTTCCTCATCAAAGGCTCCTCAGTAAACTCTGCAGTCATGGGATAAGAGGACCAGTCCTCTGGTGGATTAAAAACTGGTTAATTAACAGGAAACAGTGAGTGAGTGTATAAACGAGCCGTTTTCACAGTGGAAGATGGTAAGCAGTGGGGTACCGCAGGGCTCAGTACTGGGTCCGATGCCTTTTAACTTGTTCATTAACTCGTTTGCGGGTGGCACTAAGTTGTTCAGGGCGGTGAGAACCAGGAAGGACTGTGAGGTGCTCCAGGGGGATCGGTTGAGGCTGGGCAAGTGGACATCAATGTGGGCAAGTTCAAAGCAATGCACAGGAGCCAAAGATCTTAACTATAAATGTAGGTTGATGGAGTCTGAAGTGGAGGCAGAGGTCAATTCGGGGGGATCGCGGGGGATCACAGTTCACCTGGGTGAGGTGCAGGGGGCGGGGCACACGACAAAGCCCCGCCCCCTGCTTCCAGCCTCATTCTGTTGCAGAAGGAGGAAGAAGCAGGAGGGTAAGTTGGCGTCCTCCCCCTCTGCCTGGCCGAGGCCACTCCACGTGGCCTCCACAAGGACTCCCAGTCCCATCCAGGAGCTTCCCCGAGGTAGCTGTGTTAGTCTGTTGCTGCAAAATAGTCCAAGAGTTCAAATAGCACCTTTAAGACTAACAAATAGCACCTTTAAGACTAACCTTTAAGACTAAGACTAACTGAGTGGTGGGTGTGGTCTTATGACACACTTCCGGTGATGGCAGGGGGTGTGGCATATGCTAATGAGTTCCCCTAGCTCTTTTTCTACGAAACGACCCCTGAGTGGAGGTAACTGACCAGGAGAGAGATCTTAGAGTCGTGGTAGATGACTCAATGAAGATGTCAACTCAGTGTGCAACTGCAATAAAATAAAAAAAGGCAAATGGTCTCCTGGGGATCATTAGGAAGGGAATTGAAAACAAATCAGCCAGTATCATAATGCCCCTGTACAAATCGATGGTGTGGCCTCATTTGGAATACTGCGTACAATTCTGGTCACCACACCTCAAAAAAGATATTATAGCATTGGAAAAGGTACAGAAAAGGGCAACAAAAATTATTAAGAGGGTGGAACACTTTCCCTATGAAGAAAGGTTAAAGTGGTGAGGGCTCTTTAGCTTGGAGAAATGATGACCAAGGGGTGACATGATCGAGGTTTACCAAATTATGCATGAGGCATAGAAGGTAGAGAAAGAAGTAAATTTCTCCCTTTCTCACAATGCAAGAACCCATGGGCACCCAATGAAATTAAGGAGCAGTAAGTTTAGAACAGATCAAAGAAAGTCCTTCATCACCCAAAGAGTCATTAACATGTGGAATTCCCTGCCACAAGAAGGGGTGGTGGCTACAAGCACAGGCAGCTTCAAGAGGGGACTGGTGAAACATCTGGAGCAGAGGTCCATCAGTGGCTATGAGCCACAAGGTATTTTAGAACAGATCAAAGAAAGTCCTTCATCACCCAAAGAGTCATTAACATGTGGAATTCCCTGCCACAAGAAGGGGTGGTGGCTACAAGCACAGGCAGCTTCAAGAGGGGACTGGTGAAACATCTGGAGCAGAGGTCCATCAGTGGCTATGAGCCAACAGGTATAGATGGAAGACTCTGTCTGGGGCAAAGGATGCTCTGTCTTCTTGGTGCCTGGGGGGGGGGGGCAACAGTGGGAGGGCTTCTGGAGTTCTGGCCTTGCTGGTGGACCTCCTGATGGCCCCTGTGTGACACAGATCAACAACCAGATGGGCCATTCCCCCCCCCCCTCCTCTTATGTTCTACTGGTAGTTGTCAGTGGCATTTCATCTGAATGGAGGGAGGTGTCCAGTGGGGTGCCACAGGGCTCAGTTCTGGGCCCGGTGCTTTTCAACATTTTATAAAGGATCTAGATGAGGGCGTGGAGGGGCTACTCATTAAATTTGCAGATGGCACCAAATTGGGAGGAGCAGCGGACACACCAGGAGATAGAGAATTTAATGAGATCTGAACACCCTGGAAAAGTGGGTGGATGTGAACAAGATGCAATTTAACCAGGATAAGTGCCGAGTTCTGCATCAGGGTAGCAAAAATGAGGAACATGCATACTGGATGGGGGATACACTACTGGGTAGCGGTGTGTATGAACAAGATCTTGGGGTACGGGTGTACCGTAAGTTAAATATGAGCCGTCAGTGTGATGTAGCAACAAAAAAGGCTAATGCGATCTTGGGGTGTATCAACAGAGGCATAACATCCAGATCGCAAGATGTCATAGCCCTGCTGCACACTGCATTGGTCAGGCCACAGCTGGAGTCTTCTTGTGTGCAGTTCTGGAGGCCTCACTTCAAAAAGGAAGTTGACAGAAGGGTGCAGAGGAGAGCGACGAGGATGATCGGGGGGGCCTGGAGACCAAGAAGCCCCGCGAGGAAAGGCTGAGGGACTTCTTGGGAAAGTTCAGTCTGGAGAAGAGGAGGCTGAGGGGGGACAGGATGGCTCTCTTGGAGTACCTGAAGGGCCGTCACTCGGAGGAGGGCAGGGAGCTGTTCCTGTGGGCAGCAGAGGAGAGGACTTGCAAGAATGGGTTTAAAGTAAGGGTGGGGAGGTACCAGCTGGATATTAGGAAGGACTTTTTTTGACAGTCAGAGTTGTTCAACGGTGGAGTTATCTGCCTAGGGAGGTGGCGAGCTCCCCCTCCCTGGCCGTCTTGAAGCAGCAGCGGGACAAAGACTTGTCAGGGATGCTCGAGGCTGATCCTGCATTGACCAGGGGGGCTGGACTAGATGGCCTTTGTGGCCCCTTCCAACTCTGTGATTCTACTTGAAGTTGCTGGATAAATTTAGAGTCCAGTCGGGCACCTTTAAGACCAACAAAGGGTTGTTCAAGGTTTGAGCCTTTGTGTGCATGCACACTTCCTCAGATACATTGGAATGGAAGGCAGAGTTCAGATTTATTGACAGAGGCTGAACAGCAAATTAACACGTGACATGATGAAGATGTTTTAAGATATGCAAACCAGGGCTCTTTTTGTAGAAAAAGCCCAGCATGAACTCATTAGCATAATAGGCCACACCCTGAAGCAGAAACCTATTAGCACATTAGGCCACACCCCTGACAGCACCGCTCATTAGCACATTAGGCTGCACCCCCCATGTTACCAGAAGTGTGGTCATCCAGCCACACCAACCTTTTGCTTCTTATTCTGTTTACCTTGTTTGTTGTCAAAACCCAGGGCCTTTTTTTGTAGCAGGAACTCCTTTGCATGTTAGGCCACACACCCCTAATGTAGCCAGTCCTAATGAGTTCCTGCTGTTGGGTGTGGCCTATTATGCTAATGAGTTCCTGCTGGGTGTGGCCAACTTGGGAGCCAGTTGGAACTCCGTTCCTGTGTGTTCCTGCCCAAAAATAGCCCTGGCAAAGACTCAGTTCACAGATGTGTCCAAGTTCACAAAACAGAGGGCCGCTGCCGCCCCCCCCCCAAAGGCTGAAATAGTGGGGTGAATTCTAAGGTCGAGGGCATTTCTGCAGAGATCTAGTGAAAGCAGAGCATACCGAGGTTTATCCAGGTTTGATTCTGGCTGGGGGGAAAAAACTATGTTAAAATTAAGGACAGGTGAGTTCAGGACCTCAGAGAAGTTTTGTTTCAGAATCGGCACTTTTTGTTGTAATCTTGTCGAGACGGTTTCCGCGACCAGCCACCCAGAATGGGTCAGGGATTGAGCGGACCAGTTTTTGGGCAGGCGAGCTCCCTGGCACTTCCAACCCCCCCCCCCCATGACCACCGCTGCACAGAAGGCAATTGAAAGGGGTGGGGGGGATGCTTGCTTCCTGCGGACTGTTTGGTGTGCCGGCCAGCCTCAGTTGCCAGTGCTTCCCCATCTTCAAGTACTTGTGTTTTCAGTTGCCCCAGAAGGTTGAACCAGAACCAACAAGTTGGAATTGAATCAGAAGAGTTTTCAGCGAAACGCTAGGAAGAACTTCCTGGCAGTTCAAGCGGTTCCTCAGTGGAACAGGCTTCCTCGGGAAGAGGCGGCGGGCTCTCCTTCTTGGGAGGTTTTCAAGCAGAGGCTAGATGGCCATCGGACAGCCGTGCTGATCCTGTGAACTTGGGCAGATCCTGAGAGGGAGGGCAGGGAGGGTTGCCTCAGTTCTCGTGGCCCTTTCTTACAAGCCCAGGGAAATGCTGATCGCCACTTTGGGGCCAGGAAGCCATTTTTCTCCAGGCCAGTTTGGCCCCGGGGATCCTGGAGGTTTTTTGTCGTCATCTGGGTATGGAACAGGAGTCACAGCGGGTGCGTGGTGGAAGAGGTATTTGTGAATTTCCCACATTGTGCAGGGGGTTGGACTAGATGACCCTGGAGGTCCCTTCCCACTCTATGATTCTCCTGAACTCGGGCAGTGGAGCTGAGGGAGGAGCGTCTCCAGCCACGCCCTCCACTGACCGCTAAGAGAGCGCTCGTCTCCCACTGCCCAGGGTTTGTCCGCCACTCTCTGGGTGGCTGCATCCCTCTCTGTGGGGGAGATTGTGCGCGTGCGTGCTGTGTGCGTATGGTTGCCAAAACGAACGTCTGGGTGATGCGTGGTGAAGATTTAGAAGCTGAGCCGTTGTGGAGTGCAGTGCCCAGTGTCCGTGGGGCAGATCACCAGGAAAAGCAGAAGCCCAAAAGCGTACGCGGCTCCGAACCTTTGCAGAGCCGATCAGGCAAAAGCAAAGAAATTGTGGCCACACAGCAGAATAGGGGGGGAGGCCATTGACGGTCACTGTGTAGGGCACCCACCGATGCAGCCAGCCGCTCTCCCCTCCCCCCCCCCCCCCCCGCCCCCAGGAGGGCCGGCAGCTCATGGAAGAGAAGCCGGAGCTGGCCGAAACGGTGAGGCAGCAGCTGGGGGAGATCCAGCAGTGCTGGGCCGAGCTGGAGTCCGCCACGCAGGCCAAAGCCCAGCAGCTCCTGGAGGCCACGGAAGCCGACCACCTGGTGCAGAACTACGTGGACCTGGACAAGCGGCTGCAGCGCATGGAGAACCAGCTGCAGGGAGTGGAGGCGGGGCAGGACCTGGCCAGCGTCAACAGCAGCCTGAAGAGGCTCCAGGTGGGTCTGAGCGGGGAGAGGACGGCGGGGAGGGGGTGGGAATGGGGAGGGCAGGACCTGGCCAGCGTCAACAGCAGGCTGAAGAGGCTCCAGGTGGGTCTGAGCGGGGAGAGGACGGCGGGGAGGGGGTGGGAATGGGGAGGGGGTTTCCCAGCTGGGGGAGGAAGGAGATGGGGCGGGGAGGGGCTGGGACGTCCCGGTTCCTGGGCTCCAGGACCACTGTGGGGAAGGACACGGAGACCCTGCGTTGTGCAGGGGGTTGGACTAGATGACCCTGGGGGGGGGGTCTCTTCCAACTCTGTGATTCTGTAGTTCTACCCGTGGGTGCGGCCGGGAGTCTGTGAGCTCTGCTGCTGCCTCGGCCCTTGGCGAGGAGAGCCACCTGCTTCCCTCACAGCCGGGTGGGATGGATCTTACAGTCCTGCGAGAGGCGAGCGGCTCCTGTAGGCAGGGGAGGAGAAGGAGGCGGCTGGGAAGGGAGGGCCAAACGTCGCCCCCCCCTCGCCATCCTTTGGGCTTCACGCCTGGCATGGCCAGAGCCCGGGTGCCATCCCTGCCGTGTGCCACCACGAGGGCTGTGGGAAGTCAGGGGTGTGCATGTGTCAGGGGAGGGGGGGGATTGGTCCAGATCCATTGCGTCATGCACCTTGTTGTCGTCACGGGGGGGGGACGTTTCAGAGTTCAGGCAGGGGAGGGGGGCTTGTGTGACTCCACAAGAGTTTTTTTAAAAACCAGAAACCTTCCTAAGGGCAAGTGGCGCAGGAGGGTGAAGGCCAAGGCCGGGCCCTTCTGGGAGCAGTTCCGGTTCTCCTGACACGCCCCTGACATCCACACCAGAGAGTCTGTCCTGAGAGGGTCACTTGGGAAACCGGATGAGAGGGTGCCCGGGGTCTCCAGATTCGCTGGCAAGACTCCGCCCCCACACACACACCCCGTCAGCAACTGTCACTGCCGCTGCCGGATGAAAGAGCGACAGAGCTCTTGCAGAGTCGGGGCAGAGGGCTCACGGGGGAGACTGAGGCACGCACAGCCCGGCCAGCTTGCCGCCTCTGAGCCCCCGACTCCCCTCCAGGCAGGTTTCCTGAGACCCTCACTGGAGAGAGAGGACCACCGGGGCATTCAAGAGTGGAACCGAGAGGGCCAGGGGGGTATTCCTCCCGGTCGGCATATACGGCAGCTTTCCTTCCCCAACTCGGCCTGCACGTGGCTGCTAAGCAGGCAGACAGCAGAAGGCTTTAGGCCTCGTGTACCTGCCCTGGCATGCTCCCTCTAAGCTGTGGAGTCTGGTGAGCAAAAACTCTACTTTGTGAGCTTACTGGCATTAAAGTTGGGAGCGAGCGATCTGGCTGCTGCCACCCTTCCCGAGCTAAGACAAAGAACGTGTGCCCCGGAGGCTAAGAAACTGGGAGTTGGCTCACACTCACTCAGCTCCGAGGGGGCACTGGCTGAAGAGACCCAGAGCCGAAGGCGGGAGTCTGCAGGGGGAGGATGCCGTGCGGGACCCCTGCGGCTCTGTAGGAAGGGGGTCTGGGAGTTTTCCCGGGAGGGGGCCGCCCGCTGTGAGAAGGGCCCCCTGGCGCAGCGTGGGCTGGTTGGTGTGGGGTGGGGCTGCCCCTCCCTGGGCCCCAAGACCAGCCCACGCTGGCTCCGAGCCGAGCCGAGCGGGGCGGAGTGTCCCTGGCTCAGAGGCCGGCCGAGCGCCCTCTCCGGAACCTTTCCTGTGTTCTCTCACGGAGTCCGAGGCAGTCCCCTGTGGGTCCCTGCGGCTGGCAGGCCTGGCTGGCTGCCTGAGCGGGTGCCCCCGGAGCCTGGCCGAGAGGCAGAGGGCCTCGTCTAGGAGAAGCGGATTCCTCTGGACGGGCGGGCCTGGCAGGTCCCAGGGGGTGGGGGTGGGGAGTCATAGTTCTGGGCTGGATGCCCTCAGCGGTTGCCCCAGCTGTGGCTGCCCTGAACAGTGTTGGCAATGCTACCGCCAGGGGCTGTGAGCACGCTCCGTGAAGGCACACAGCGGCTGGGGCCTCCCCCCCCCCCGGCTGTCTCCAGGAAGGGGTACGTGGAGGAAGGAAGGAGGTTGTGCCCGTGCCCGTGGCGGTGCTGGTATGGGTGCTGGTATGGCCGGGTCTTGGCCCCCGAGGGGGGGGGGAGGGAGGAAGAGCCCCCACCCCCCGGCCTCCCGGCCTCTCTCTCTCTCTCACGCCAACCTCTCCGTTTTCCGTCCTCTGCAGCCCCCCGCGGCAGGTCAGAGTCGCTCATCCCATCCTAGTCCGGTTTGTCTCATCACGCTGCATGGCGGTACAGTAGCCCTTTTCTTTGAATCCATCCATCTGTCTTCCTTTTCTTTTCTTTTCCTTTCCTTCCTTCCTCCCCCTTGCTCTCCCCTCTCCTCTCCGTCCTGTGTTTTTATGCCATCTTCTGTTTCTGTTACTGGCCCCCCCCCCCCCCCCCGTCCCCGCCCTCTTTCCTCCCCGCTGCTCCACGCCGCCTTCTGGCTTGGGGAGGGCAGGGGGACTGTGGGGAGGGGGGGCAGAGCCAGCAGAGCCCCCGTGAGCGCTTGGGGCGGGGGGGGGCAACCAGGAAGCTGTGCCCACACTGGGGCCCAGCCCGCCTTCCCTGCAAAGGCAACCGCTGGGCGCTTCTCTCCCCCCCCCCATGGCATTTGGCAACAGGCCGCAAGCACAGCGACTCCCCTTGGTTGGCCGGGAGGTGGGCCAGGAGGAGGGCCCCCCCACAGCCTGGAGGAGCTCCCTGCCCCGTTCGTTCCACCACCAGATTGGTGTGGGTGCGGGTAGGGGGTTTTTTTGTAGAAAAAGTCCAGCAGGAACTCATTAGCATAATAGGCCACACCCTGAAGCAGAAACTCATTAGCATATTAGGCCACGCCCAGGACAGAGCAGCTCATTGGCCTATTAGGCCACACCCCCACGTTACCAGAAGTGTGGTCATCCAGCCACACCCACCTTTTGTTTGTTATTCTGTTTACCTTGTTTGTTGTCAAAACCAGGGCTTTTTTTGTAGCAGGGACTCTTTTGCATGTTAGGCCACACACCCCTAACGTAGCCAATCCTAATGAGTTTCTGCTGTTGGGTGTGGCCTATTATGCTAATGAGTTCCTGCTGGGCGTGGCCAACTCGGGAGCCAGCCGGAACTCCGTTCCTGCGCGTTCCTGCCCAAAAATAGCCCTGGGTGCAGGACACGCCCTGTTAGAAACGCCTCTGCTGCCCCACCGTTTGCCGAGGGAGGCCGGAATAGCACAGCCTGGTGCAAGAGGGTGGCCACGCCCTTCCGTCTGGTCGGAGCCCCCCCCGCGGCCAGCTGTGAGAAGCCAGACAGAGGGGCTGACTACCCCTCTTTGGGGCGGCGGGGGGAGGGGGAAACGTTCAGGCACCGGGGCCAGGAGGAAAAGCCCTGCCTGCCATTGCCTGCCTTCCTCTCACCTCCTCCTGTCTATTTGGGGGCAAGAGAACTGCCACGGAAGCCAGGGACGTCTTCACTCAGCCACAGAAACAGGCTGACTCGGCTCGATGAAAGACAGGGAGAAAGAAGGCCACGTGGGCCTGGCGAGGGAGGGCCGGCCAGCCTGCCTGCCTGCCTCACTGAGGGGTTCTGGGCCCCTGCTGGGGCAGCCTTGTTTCTTCCCTTAACACTTCTCTCTCTCTCTCTTGCTCTCCTTTGGGATCCTTTGGCTTTTGGCCCAGGGAACTTCCTGTGGTTCCGTTGACCTCTGGGGGCCGAAGGGTCTCTTGTGGGCGGCCCGTGGAGCACCACCCCTGCCTTCCCTTCCCTCTGGAGAAAGGGGCAGGGCTAGAGAAGGAAGGCGCCCCCCTTGTCTAACGTGCCCCCCTCACGGTTCCCGGGGTGCCGAAGGGCGGCATCGCCGTTCAGTGTCGCTGGAGCCCGGGTGGGGGGGGGGGAGTGGTTCCCAAGGCCCTGGTGGCAGCAGGGCTTTGCAGGGCACTCTGCGGGGGCCGGCGAAGAAGCAAATCTTCTTTTTCTTTCCATGGATGTGCTTGTTTTACTTTGCAGGAAGCGACCTGGTAAGGCCCCTGGGGCCAGCCCCCTCAGCTAGTTAGAGGAGGAATGGCCAGAATGCCCCCCCCTGTTGCCTTCCAGGGGCCAGACGGGGGGGGGCGTGTGTGTGGTGGTGGTGGGGGAGCTGCCCATTCTTCGGTGGGGGCCCAAGGGGCACGGGTGGTGGGGAACCCGAGGGCCAGGGCCTCCCCTCCCCGAGGAGGCCCTTGTGTGTGTGTCTGCAGCCGGCCTTCCCTCTCTGTCCCCCCCCCTCGCAGAGCCTGGAGACGCAGGTGGAGGAGTGGTGCCAGGAGGTGGGGGAGCTGCATACCCAGGTGGCCGCCCTGCCCCTGGAGGCGGCCAGCAAGGAGATGGTGGGCGAGAGGCAGAACGCGGTGGGCACGCGCATTGTGCGCCTCATCGAGCCCCTCAAGGAGCGCCGGAGGATCCTGCTGGCCTCCAAGGAGGTGCACCAAGTCAGCCACGACCTGGAGGACGAGATCGTGAGTACTGCGACCGGGGAGGGGGCGGGGCGGGAGAGAGAAGGAAGAGCTTCGAGCTGGAGTCTGCTGCTGGGGCCTGGGGAAGGGGCTCCTTCGGGTGGCGGGATGGGGGGGGTGTCCTCCCCCGGGGAACCGATCTCTGTCGCCTGGAGATGAGCGGCCATTCTGAGGGATCCTCGGGCCCCACCTGGGGGTTGGCCTCCCCAGCCGGTCCAGGATGGCCTTCTGCGGAGCTGCACAGAACCACCGACTCCAAGGGAAGGAAGGGGGCCACTGGAGGACGCCCTCGAGGGGCTCCGTGGTCTGAGGGGCCGGCTTGCCCCCGTCCTGCAGGTCCTGGCAGCAGAGGGATGAGCCCGCAGGGGACGGGGCATGCCTGGCACTCTGAGACTCCCTTGGGTAGTGAAGGGCAGGGAATACATCCAATCTCCTCTTCTTCTTCTTCTTCATCCTCTTCTTCTTCTTCTTCCACCTCCCCTGCCTTTCAGAGCTGGGTGCAGGACCGCCTCCCACTGGCCCTGCTGAAGGATCTTGGCAGCAACCTACAAACCGTCCAGCAGTTCATCAAGAAGAACCAGGTGAGGGGCGGGGCTCCCAGGACACACACACACACACACCCCCGGGCAAAGATCCTGGCCACCCTGGGAGTACAGGCAGAAGGCCTAGGAAACGCCTGGCCTCTCCTGGGGCTTGCCTGCACTACTCCTTTCCTTGATCCCAGCTGCACTGAGAGGCAGGGTGGCACAGTGGCTAGAGAGCCAGACTTAGGGTCTGGGAGACCCAGGTTCGAACCCCGCCTCTGCCGCGGAAGCTTGCTGGGTGACCCTGGGCGGTCACACGTTCCCTCGACCTGACCTAACTCACAGGGTTGTTGCGGGGACAAAACGGAGCAGAGGGGAACATTGAGAACCGCTCCGGGCCCCCCTTGGGGAGAAAGGAAGGGGGTATAAACGGCCTAAAGCAAGGGAGAGGTAGTTGCAGAGTCCCTCCCCTCGGCGGTGCAGGGCAATGCACCGTCTGCGCGTGCACAGAGGCCCCACGCCCTTAGCAGTTCCTTCGCGTGTTCCGATCCCGGCTGAGGCGGGCGCTGCGTCGAGGCCGCTCCCGGCAGCGAGCCCCGCGTGGCTCCGTCCCCAGCGAGACCTCGCCTGCCTCCCCTCCAGAACCTGCGTCGGGAGATCCAGGTGCACAAGCCCCGCGTAGACGACGTCCTGGAGCGGGCCGGCTCCATCGCCACCATCAAGAGCCCGGAGCTGGACTCGGTGCGGGGCCTGCTGGAGGAGCTCTCGGAGCGGTGGGGGGCCCTCCAGGAGGGGGCGGAGCAGCGGCAGCAGCTTCTGGACGCCACCTACCAGGTGCAGCAGTACTACTTCGACGTGGCCGAGGTGGAGGCCTGGCTGAGCGAGCAGGAGCTCTTCATGATGAGCGAGGAGAAGGGCAAGGTGAGGCCTGCCTGAGACGAAGAGCGGGCACCCCTGGGGTGGGTCTCCGAGTCTGTTCTTGCTCGAGATCACGGGCGAGGTCACACCTGGGCCGTGAACCTGGTTCTGGGGAGAAGGCGGTGGGGTCGGCCCCAGACACCAACTGCGTCTCCTAGCGGTGCGGTGTGGTCGTCAGGCTCCCGCAGCAGTCCGTTCCCAGCAACTTCCTTGCAGAGGCCACCCCATACTCCATGGCCGCTGGAGGCCTAGCTGACCGTGGGGTGGTGATCCGCATGCCAGACTCGGAACCGGGAGGCCCAGGTTAAAACCCACACCAGTGTTCCCTCTAAGCTGAGTGAGTGTGAGCTAGCTCGCAGTTTTTCAGCCTCCGGCTCACAAGTTTTCGTCTCAGCTCAGGAAGGATGGGGCTCCAGAGCAAGCTAATTTATGCCGCGGCCCCGTCGCTCGCTCACAACTTTAATGCCAGTAGTAGCTCATAAGACTCCACGGCTGAGAAGGGAGCATTGCCAGATCACGCCCTTCCAGCCTAACCTGCCCTGGGAGTTGCTGTGGGGATAAAACGAGGGAGGGGGAGGATGAGGTCTGCTGCCCGGAGGACAGGCCAACAGAGTCCTGGAGAGACAGGCAGGCGCAGAGGACTTGTGGGGCGGGGAGGGGGGGCAGGATCCAGCAGTCTTACGGATCGACCAATGGCAATGAGTTGCCGGGAGGGGGCCGTGGCTCAGTGGCAGAGCAGCTGCTGGGCAGGTAGGAGGTCCCCGGTTCAGTCCCTGGCTCCTGCTGCAGCTTAAGAAAGGGAAAGGGCCGGGTGGTCAGTGACGTGGAAAGACCTGCGCCTGGGACCCCGGAGAGCCGCTGCCAGTCCGAGTCGGCCACAGTGGCCTGGATGGACCGAGGAGGGGGGTCCGATTCAGTCCCAGGGCCGCTTTGTGCGTGTCAGTGGCGGAAGATGGGGTGGGGGGGAGGGGAGGGATCCAGCTTTGGTGCCGAAGGCTG
>NW_015163647.1:117865-123899 GCF_001447785.1 Gekko japonicus | reverse complement strand
CCCGGACAGGTAGGCGAGAGCGGCTTCCCTAACTCGGCACCCCCCCCCCCCCCCGCCCGCTGCCCCCCCCTGACCGGGCTCCGTCCTCCCCAGCGAGCAGATCAGCCGGCGGCAGTCGCAGGTGGACCGCCTCTACGTCTCGCTGAAGGACCTGGTGGAGGAGCGCAAGGCCAAGCTGGAGCAGCAGTACTGGCTCTACCAGCTCAGCCGGGAGGTGGACGAGCTGGAGCACTGGATCGCCGAGAAGGAGGTGGTGGCCGGCTCGCCCGAGCTGGGCCAGGACTACGACCACGTGGCGGTAAGCGGGGGGCCCCGTGGGGACTCCTCCCCCTCCCGGGCCCAGGAGACTGCTGGCTGGGTCCGGGCGGCAGCCTCTCTCTCTCTCGGTGTGGCTTTGCGCTCTTCGGCCAGCAGCCCTGTAGCCTTGGGCAACACTTGCCTTGATGCGGACCTCTGGGGGGGGGGATCTTTCTGCGCTCCGCCACCAGGGTTTTGGGAGGACTCGCCTCAGGTCAGGGATGTGCCCGAGGCCAGAGGGGCTCTGGAAGCTGGACGGAGTGCTGCCGTGCCCCCGGACACGGCCCAGTTCTACACCCATGGGCAGTGCTGAGGCGTCTCCAGATACACCCGCGTGGGGCTCAGTGGTGGCCGCCTGGGTCAGTCTTAGCGGAGTGGGAGGGGCCTCTGAGTTGTTCTCATCTTACTTCTTTGGAGGAGGTTTCCAAGCAGAGGCTAGGCGGCCCCATCGGACGGCAGTGCGGATTCTGTGAACTCGGGCAGATCACCAGAAGGGAGGGCAGGGAGGGCTGCCTCAGTGCTCAGTTCTCATTGTGGCCCCTTTCTGATGCGCCCCCAGGGGAAATGTTGGTCGCCACGCTGGGGCCAGGAAGCCACTTTTCTCCAGGCCAGTTTGGCCCCGGGGATCCTGGAGGTTTTCTGCCATCTTCTGGGTGTGGAGCAGGGGTCACTGGGGGTGTCGGGAGGGGGGGTATTTGTGAATTTCCTGTATTGTGCAGGGGGTTGGACTAGATGACCCAGGAGGTCCCTTCCAACCCTGTGGTTCTGTGATTCTACTATTTCACAAACTCTAGAGCTGAAGGGAGACAGATCTGTCACAGGCAGCATGTGCATACGTTGGCTCTGAGAAACGTGATTTCACTCTCCCGATCTGGCTCTGAAGAGGCAATGACCAAGAGTACCTCTGAGCATGTGTAGAGTGTCCTTCCTAGACGGCTCACTGGGAATGGGGCTTATGGGGAAGATAAAGCCCCCTCTGGCTAGGCCTCCGCCTGCTTCCCTCTGCGGTGCCCCCGCGCTGGGTGCCTCCAATCCACTCTGTTCTCTCTGCTGGCAGCTGCTGCAGGAGAAGTTCACGGAGTTTGCCAGCGAGACCGGCAGCATCGGCAACGAGAGGATCTCTGCCGTCAACCAGATGGTGGATGAGCTGATCGACTACGGCCACGCGGACGCCGCCACCATTGCCGAGTGGAAAGACGGGGTGAACGAGGCCTGGGCCGACCTCCTGGAGCTGATGGAGACCCGGGCGCAGCTGTTGGCCGCCTCTCACGAGCTGCACAAGTTCTTCAACGACTGCAAGGACGTGCTCTCGCAGATCGAGGAGAAGAAGCAGCGCCTGCCGGAGGTGGCGGCTCGGGAGTCCAAGGCCTCGGCCGGCATCTTGCAGCGCATGCTCAGCTCCTTCGAGCACGACGTGCAGGTGCTCGTGACGCAGGTGAGGAGGGGGCGGGTGGGCACGGCTGGGCAAAGCCTCCCTTCCCCAGGGACCACGGGAGACCAGACCAGACTTGGCCAGACCCGGCTCTCCCTTTCCTGCCACGGCCAAGGCAGCCCGGGATAATCTCTGCCGGGGGTGGGAAGAAACCCCCAGTGGCTCGGTGGCCGGGCAGAAGGTCCCAGGTTCCCTCTCTGGCAGCTCCAATGAAAACCAGAAGGATCAGGTGGTAGGCCTCCACTGGAGACTCTTCTGAGAGCAACTCAAAAGATGTAGAATTTCTGAAAATGTTGATGCTGTAGGGGGAAATAACATATAAAGAATGGCAAACCTTGGGGGGGGTGTGTGCAATATTTATTTGTTTATTCTGTTGATTTCTGCCCCACCTTCTCCCCTGGTGGAGAGACCCAAAGATGCTGACATTGGTCCCCTCTCCTCCATCTCCTCCTCCTCCTCCTCACAACACCCACCCGGTGAGGTAGGCGAGGCGGAGAGCGGGTGGCTGGCCCAGAGTCAACCAGCAGGCTTCCATGGTCGGGAGGGGGTGGGCGGGTGCTGAACCCGGCTCTCCCAGAGAACTTCAGCCGGCATTTTCTCCATGACACCACCCTGGTTCTTACTGTGCTATCAAACCTAAACTAGCTTTACTACTTCAACGACATAAACTGCAGAACAGAGTTCACATCCAGTGGCACCGTTAAGACCAACAAAGTTTTGTTGCAGGTATACGCTTCCGTGTGCACACGCACTTCTTCAGATACAATGAAATGGAGGTTACCTGTCCATACATATCGGTAGAGGGTGAGCAGTAAATTAGCATACAGTGTAATGAAGATATTTAACAGATTCAAGGACCAAACAGGAATAACAAGCTTAGTTCATATAATTACCGTTTGTTTGGGTTTAATTGTGGGGAGAGAAACGCAGTGAAGGAAATAAATATGTCAAAATTGGAGGTTGATGTACCCTTCTTAATTGTGGGATGCTGAGAGTAATTAACAGGGACCTCACCATGACGCTCCGTCCCTCTCCTCTCAAGCATGGAGTCGACCTGACAGCGTTCTCGTCTCTGACGTGGGGCGAGTGGCCGTGTGGAGTTATCTCCCCCTCTCCCCAGCCCAGAGAAATACATTCCAATCTACTGTTCCAAATTGTATTACATTCTACCGTTCAGTACTTTATATTACAATCCACTATTCCAGATAAGAAATAAAATAAAGAATCTAACATAAAATGCATCATTTATAACTTACGTAGCATATAAAATTGCAGTATTTGACACAGCTATCCAGTGTCAAAGTTATTAATGCCTTAGTTCCGTACAAGTACAAATTGCGAGTCTGCCCAGCA
This sequence comes from Gekko japonicus, assembly GCF_001447785.1. Taxonomy (NCBI): domain Eukaryota; kingdom Metazoa; phylum Chordata; class Lepidosauria; order Squamata; family Gekkonidae; genus Gekko; species Gekko japonicus. Next base: position 120,817 of record NW_015163647.1, on the reverse strand, counting down.
AGGCTCCCTCTAAGCTGTGGAGTCCTGTGAGCAAAAATTCAACTTTGTGAGCTTCTGGCATGAGCGAGCGATTTGGCCGCTGCATAAATCAGTTTTCTCTGGAGCCCCATGCTTCCCGAGCTGAGACAAAAATGTGTGAGCTGGAGGCTAAAAACCTGTGAGCTGGCTCACACTCACTCAGCTCAGAGGGAACCCTGATGCCCAGTACCTGAGAGAAAACTGCGAGCCGATGCCTCCCCCCCCACCACCACCCCCATGCTGCCTTGGCCACACGTACCTTGGTGTTTGCTGTCTGCTTAGAGGGAGCTCAGTTCTCAGTGCAACTTTCAGAGTTTTCCTCTGAGGCTTTGGGCCCCCACCCCCTTCAGGTCTTTCTCCCCTCCAGCAAGTTAGGGCAATCAGCTACTTTTCACCCAGTCTGTGGCTGTGCGTGTCACAGGGGCTTGAGGGAGACTTGAACCATTCAGCCAGAAGTCGGGTTCCCCCCACCTCTGGGCGGGGAAAGACCCTGGAGATGTGGGGGGCGGAGACTGAGGAGGGGGCGGGGGCGGAGACGTCATCAGGGTGCAATGCCACAGAGTCCACCTTCCAAAGCGGCCATGTTCTCCGGGGGAACCGATCTCTGTCGCCTGGATCAGTTGTGACAGTGGGAGAGCTCTGGCCGCCACCTGGAGGTTGGGGTCCCTATAGCCAGAAGTCGGGTCAGAAAGGACAATGGGAGGCGTGCCAGCAGCTGGAAAACCAATAAGAGCCCTGCAGGTGTTCCTCTCACGGAGAGGTGAAGGTTCCCTTGCTCGAAAGCCAGTCGAGTCCGACTCTAGGGTTGCGGTGCTCATCTCCGTTTCAAAGCCGAAGAGCCAGCGCTGTCCGAAGACGTTTCCGTGGTCATGTGGCCGGCATGACTAAACACAAAGGCGCACGGAACGCTGTTACCATCCCACCGAAGTGGTACCTATTTATCTACTTGCAGTTTCTTGCTTTCGGAGAGGAGGTCTCCTTAAAGGCTGCCTGTGTCTCCAGCGTGCCCAACCTTGCTTTTAAAAGCGTTCCGCTCATTTTAAAAGACAAAACGTTTCACGGGAGTTTTTTCAGTGCTTCCCCAAATTTCCAGATATTCCACTGGGGACACTGAAAAATAGGCCTCGGGGGGGGGGGGGGGTGGGCGTGGTTGGGGAGATGGGTGCCGTCCCCCCTGGCCCCCCCCCCGGTCTTGTGAGCTCCTGCCATTTGGAGTAGAGGGGACGGACCCCATCAGAGCCGGCAGAAGGCCGCTTCCTCTGTTCAGACCAACACAGGAGAGTCCCTGCTGGAGTCCTCCCAGGGGATGTGGAAGTGGTGTGGTGACCAGAGTGAGTTGGGAGGTCCGCTCTGCTGTGAAGTTTGCTGGGAGACCTTGGGCCAGTCACCCCCTCTGTCTTGCCTCCCCACAGGGTTTCTTCCTGTGGGGACAGCTCCCTGAGCTCGCTGGGTGAAGGGTGGGCCGAAACGGGACCAGGCCAATACATCAACAGATAAGCCCTCTTCTGGAGAGCCACTGCCCGGCAGGGCGGACAAAGCAACCCCCTTGTGAGGCCACTTCCGGTTTTGAATGTCCCGCCCCCTCCGGGGGGGTGCCCGGCAGGTGCGGCAGCTGCAGGAGGTGGCGGCCCAGCTGCGGACCGTGTACGCGGGGGAGAACGCCGAGGCCATCATGAGCAAGGAGCAGGAAGTGATGCGCTCCTGGAAGGAGCTGCTGACCTCGTGCGAGGACTACCGGCTGCAGGTCACCACCACCACCGACAAGATCCGGTTCACCAGCATGGTGCGGGACCTCATCTCCTGGATGGACACCATCATCTGCCAGATCGGCACGGGCGAGAAGCCCAGGTACTGCCGGGAGGGAGGGGGAGGGGGCTGAGCACGGGGTGCCCCCCTGATGCTGGCTGTGGCCGAAAGCCCACCGGGTTCAGCGGCGGGAGGTGTGCCTTCGGGGAGGGGCCAGAGCAGGACAGGCCCCGCTGGTGCAGAAGACTTGTCCGCGGATGAGTGGTGATGAGCCGTGTTCCCAGTGTGAGCTGGAGGGGGCGGGGGGGCATCACCTCTGGGCTGACCCGCTGCCGCCCGCCTGAGTCCTGGAAAGGGGTGAGAGCGGGCGTGCAGGGCGGCCACAGGGCCAGCTGGCTGCCACCCGGAGGAGGGGAAGAGTGGACGTGCCCACTGGCCGGTTCCTCTTCTCTCCACCTCAGTCAGGGTCTTGCCCCACCTACCTTGCCCCGCAGCTAAGGCCACGTCTGCCTAGAGGCTCCAGGTAAAACAGAGAAAGGGGGAACGGACGGGGCACGGTCAAGCGAGCCGCCCGCAGAGGGCCGTGGGGTCCCTCTGGGAGGCTCCAGCTGCCTGGAGAGTCCATTTTGCAGGGGTGCCGGCGTGGTCTTGCACCTGGGTGGGGGAGCCATCCCCCTGGCCTCCCGCCACACTCAGTGGCTTACCGGCCAGTCCACTGGGCTCTGCTGGGTCTGGTTGTCATTCCTAAACCTAGCTTGGTAGCAACTGGCCTGTTCCGGCTGCCTGCGGCTGGGGCCCGTCTCCGCTGGTGGCACAGACTGGCTCCTGGGCAAGGTAATGCCCCCCCCCCTGGAAAGGGCCTTTCCTTCTGCCAGGCTTCTCCACTCTCCCTCTGCCCCCTTCACTCTCTCCCCTCCCCCACCCCCCGCAGGGACGCCTCCTCGGTGGAAGTCCTGATGAACTACCACCAGGGCCTGAAGAGCGAGATTGAGACCCGCAACCGGAACATCGTCACCTGCGCGGAGCTGGGCAAGGCCCTGGTGCTCAACAAGAGCCCCGCCGCGGAGGAGGTAGGGCCCCCCCCACGCCCCCACCTTCCGGGTTGTGTGTGGGGCTCATGGGCGGGGGGGGGGGGGGCCGGCAGCAGGGGGGTCTTCAACCCCCCCCCTCCCGCCCCTCCCCCCCCCC